>NC_092100.1:35484827-35784827 GCF_045679555.1 Salvelinus alpinus | reverse complement strand
TTCGTTAGAGTGTTTCCTATCCAAATCTACCAATTATATGCATATCCTAGCTTCTGGGCCTGAGAAACGGGTAGTTTACTTTGGGCACCCTTTTCATCCGGACGCGAAAATACTGCCCCCTATCCCAATGAAGTTTTAAAGATGAATTAATCAGACCAATAGTTTTATCTGTGTTAGGGAAGATGTAACACATCAGATGTAGGCCAGCCAAATTAGTCCATCCACTAGTCAATCACAGATGTCCATATAGATCCAGTCCCCAATGGCTATAGGCCTATTGATCACTAACTAATTATTTATCAGCTGGACTTTCAGGGAGATCACTCTAGTTTAAAGTTGAAGTTAGACGTCCATCCAGGTCCCAAGAATGTCTAGAATTGCCTTCAAAACCGGGCCACTAGGGGCGTAATCGACAGGGTATCACAGTTTGACCTTGAAATGTGACGTTTGTCCATGTTTTTCAAAAGTCTATTGGTGAAGTCAAGGTAAACGTTGGTTTTGATGTTTAAGTGTTACCTATCTCCGCAAAAGAGAAAGAAAAAAACACTGGCACATCGAGATGGGGGTTTCACGTCTCGTTAAGGGTCATCACTAGTTGCCACAGTCACAAAGTCAGAAGGCTTGTCTACTCGACCAATTCAGATGAGGGAGTGTGATGACACGTATGCTAACTCAGAAGGCCCGCCTACTCGACTAATGACGATAAATAATATTCCGGTTTGCATTTTCAAAATGGCATATCTCGAGGAGTTTAGGTTTGAGGACTTTCAAGATAACTGGGAAATCAAAAAAAAAAACAAGGTCAAATCATGACGTCAATGATCTTTAGGTCCGAAAGTCGGAGTTCAAGAAAAATGCCAGAGTTTCCACCAATCAAAACAATTTTTTCCCAGTTGGAGCTAGTTGTTTCCCAAATTTCCAGTTCTCTTGAACGTCGGAAGTCAGAGATTTCCCAGTTCCCATTTGTTTTGAACGCGCCACAAATAACTAAATACATTCGGGAACAAGAATTGACAGCGCACAAAAATTCATAACATTAAGAAAGGACAACTAGTAGCCAACTTCTGCTACTCTCATCTACAATGTGCTACCTAGCTAGCATAAGGGATTCCATTCCAAGCACAGAGGAGTTATTCTATTTGACAGAGTAACATTGTTAGTTTCCCTACAAGCCTTTCATTCTAATAGTAATATATCATATTCTTAACCTTCAACAGATGCACAGCCTTTGGCAGGAAAAAAAACTCTGGGAAAGGAAAAGTCTCCCATTCAATGGCGTTCAGTTTCAAGTTGTGTAAAAAAAAATAGGACAAAGTAAAACAATTACTTTTGTTCTCCGAAGAGGGGGATGGATGTTCCAATAAAATAAATACAAATAAAGAGTATGTATAAATATACTGTACATGCCCAGTCGTTGTAGAACATTCTAAATGCAGTCATGGGATAACATACCTTTGAAAGCAGTTTTGATGGCCACTTATAAGATGAGGATCACTGAGTTTTCTAGTGTTACTAGGCTACACATGTTTCTCAAATCCAATAAATAAGTAAAATACATAATTTTAGAACCAGAGCTTTTAGCAGCGGCCTGGATTATGGGCGCTAGCGGTCGCCAATGGCACCAATGTCGTTCAATGCATAGCGAAGACTGGGGCTAAATGTAACATGGGTCTAGACTTTAGAGTTTGTGATCTAGCTAATGATTAGCCCAATGGGGTAAATGCAGATGGCCAACCCTCAGCCTATTTTATTATACCCGCTATGCTGCCTCAGGTGTGGGACATCAGGTGATAGCCTAATGCTTATTGCTAAATTGCACACCTGCCTGATAATATGGACCAATATGTTATTGGGCTCATTTCTGGAGGGGGAAATTATATGTTAGACGTCTGCATTATCTACTTTCATTCATTTTGGAGTAGAATGTCCTTTTAAAAAGTCACCAGAGCTGACCTTCTCACAGTCATCCTCACCCAAAAAATGATAGGTCCCTCCGTGACACATAGTATGCTGTGATATTTTCTTTTGTCATTTCATACTGTTTAGGCTAGTGTATTATATCACGTGTCTGCAGGGTCAGCAGTGTGATGTCTGCAAGGTGATCAGTGTGATGTCTTTCCATCACTCTCTGCTGAATATCAAAGAGGCTCTGACTTCCTCCACAGAACTCTGTGGGGAATAGGGATCATTTTCACGGATCAACAGGAATTATATTCACGGTCGGATAAAAGTGGAGAATTGATTAAGATTGGCCTAATGGTCACATGACCAATGGTGTGATGGCTTGACATTGTTATGACGGTGTGTATGACGGACATTAGGATACAACTTTGGAAGATTTAGAAAGTTGGATACTGTACGATGAAAGTGCAAGGCCCAAAAGTATTATCAGTGCAGTAGTGGAGATTTTATCATGTTGCTTATGCCTTGCTTGTTCAACGGAAGGGGTAGAGAGTGAATAACGATGTGCTGAAAGACAGAGAGCGTGAGAATATTGTGGGGGTAGTCTCCCCATAACAGGTTGGCTGAAATTGATATGGAATCTCATGGAATATCATGATAGTAAGACAGAGTTTGTGCCAGCGTGTGTTTGAAAAGAGGACTGAGGTGTATGAGTGGGTATGGCAATTATTCAGCCATAGTACCCAGGGCAGCATACTGTACCTTATAATGTCTAGCACATGATTACAAATGTGTTTATTGACATAGTAAATGTGTTTGACACAGGCAATGGGCTGTCTGGGGACAAAAGACTTACACACTCTATCAAAGACCCTTGTAGCTGCATCCCAGTACGGCAGGATCTGTGTGTGTGTGTGTGTGTATGCTGACCTGCCAAAAACTATGGCAAAGCACTTGGCTAGGTACTGCTCTGTTTCAGCTGTTGTTGGCTGCCTAGCTGTTTGGAGAAGGTGCTTTCTGTACCCTTGAGTGCCATACATACAGGGACCTTTGAACTGTTTGGATCTTTTTATATGTACATTTGATTGGTGGATTCAAATTAAGTATTTAGAATGTGTTTGTGTGTGTGTGTGTGTGAGAGAGAGAGAGAAACAGAGTCAGACTCCCAGAGCTGTTTTTAGCTACCCTTAGCGACCTCTGTAAATTAATTGCTTTCTGATATGATGTGTGTGTCACAAGAGGTTGGTGGCACCATAAATGGGGCGCACGAGCTCGTGGTAATGGCTGGAGTGAAATTAGTAGAATGGTATCAAATACATCAAACACATAGTTTCCATGTGTTTGATGCCATTCCATTCGCTCCGTTCAGGACATTATTATGAGCCGTCCTCCCGTCAGCAGCCTCCTGTGGTGTGTGTATGTGTGTGTGTGTGAGTGTGCGGGTCTGCCAAAAACGATGGCAAAGCAGTTGGCTGGGTACTTCTCTGTTTCAGCTGTTGTGGGCTATCTAGCTGTTTGGAGAAGAAGGTGCTTTCTGTACCCTTGATGGCCATGCATACAGGGACCATTGAAAGGTTTGGATCCATTTTTAATGTAAGATTGATTGGTGGATTCAAATAAAGTATTTAAAATGTGTTTGTGTGTGTGTCTGTGTGAGAGAGAGAAAAAGGGAGACTGTCAGTCTCTCAGAGCTGTCTTTAGCTAACCTTAGCAACCTCTGTAAATCCATTTATTTCTGATACGGTGTGTGTGTGTGTGTGTGTGTGTGTGTGTGTGTGTGTGTGTGTGTGTGTGTGTGTGTGTGTGTGTGTGTGTGTGTGTGTGTGTGTGTGTGTGTGTGTGTGTGTGTGTGTGTGTGTGTGTGTTTTGTGTGAGTGAGTATGCATGAAGGTCTCTCTTGTTGTGATGTGGGTTTTGTCCTATATTTATATTGTATTTACTTTTAATTTTTAATCCCAGGCCCCGGTCCCCGCAGGAGGCCTTATGACTTTTGGTAGGCCGTCATTGTAAATAAGATAAAATAAGATTTGTTCTTAACTGACTTGCCTAGTTAAATTAAATAAATACATAAAAAAACAAGCTAGGCTTATTTGAAACATTGCCATCTCCTGGCAGCATTTACCTGCCAGATTCTAAAGCTTGTAAACCCCATTAGGTTTAGTGGCTCAGGTCACTGAGGTGACATTGGTGCAGTAAATGACCTGGAGGGCAGGCAGCTTGCCCCCTTTGATGTGTTGGACTGACCTGGAGAGCCATGTGGTTGAGGACGGTGCAGTTGCCGTACCAGGCGGTAATGCCGTCTGACAGAATGCTCTCAATGGTAGATGTTTGTGAGGGTTTTAGGAGCCTTGCCAAATGTTTTCAGCTGCCTGAGATTGTAAAGGTGTTTTTGGGCTACTGGGCAAAAAGGGTATCAGGGGATATTGACCGGAAAGTATTCAGACCCCTTGACTTTTTACACATTTTGTTAGGTTACAGTCTTATTCTAAAACGTATGAAATACTTTTTTACCCCGCATCAATCTACACGCAATACTCCATAATGACAAAGCAAAAACTGATTTTTAGGCATTTTTGCTAATTTATAAAAAAACTGAAATATTATATAAGACAGGTGTGTGCCTTTCCAAATCATGTCCAATCAATTGAATTTACCACAGGTGGACTCCAATCAAGTTGTAGAAACATCTCAAGGATGATCAATGAAAACAGGATGCACCTGAGCTCAATTTCAAGTCTCATACAAAGGGTCTGAATACTTATCTGGGGTGAGATACGTTCAAGACATTCACCTGATGTTCGTGCACCCAATTATATATTTGTAGAATATTCTAACTCTGGAAAAGGTATGTATCAACATGCTGACATATCTAAGCCTTTCTACTTAGGCATGAACGAATTCACATATTTTCAGAAATGTATATCTATAGTCATTACCTGATCATTTTTGCATCCGTATAAAAATCAACATGCTTCTTCACATGAAGGTGACATATCTGAGGATACATTTGCACCATATTCAGTAGTAGGCTACAAGGCACAGAAAGGCAAACATTGAATTAAAATTGTGTTGTTATCGCAAGAAAATATTGACATTTCACACAACCATACCACAAGGTAGCTACTGCTTCTGTCATGATGAGAAAACTACCTGGAACAAGGTAGCTAGCTAGCCAAGTTAGTTAGCTAGATAGCTTATATTTACCAGTAATACAAAATACACTTAAACATTTTAAAATGTTAGCTGTCACCTTGCGGCTTGATAGGGGGTAAGCATGTTTTTCCCTGAAGGGAAGGCATTTTGTTATTTGTTAGCTAACGTAAACTCACCCCATTCCGTACAAATGTGCACAACCGCGACATTCAATCGAGGCTGCAGAGAAAACTAATGGGACTGTAGCGACTGTGTTGACTTCAAAATCTGGGGTGTGAACTACGTTTCTATTCAAGCGTTGATCGACATGGTAATGGCTCTATAGTATTGGAGAAAAGTTGAAAAAACTGACCCTCCGTTACATCGTGACGTGTCATGCCGTAACGTACAGCACGCATAAAGCAACTATTTCTGTCTTACAATCTCTCTCCAACAGGTGTAGCACTTCTCTCATCGTTTAAAAACAAGAAATGGACAGTGACGGGGGTAAGGGGGGACACCTTGTCATTTTTTGCATCATCACTGTAAGCGATCGTGACTCTCAAAACCGCTGTTTACTTCTGAAGATCACTTTAGCACCGCCCTAAAAACCCGATTCAAATTCGACACAAACCTTCAAATAGGTATATAATGACACATTATATAAACTCTTTATAGTGTTTTATTTACATTTTAGGGGCGATAAGGTGATAAGTTGGACAGATCGAGTGAAAAAAAGGCGTTTTCCCACACATCTCCTCTCCTTCTCACTACCACGCATTAGTTTTGCTTCCCCACCCGCCATTTTTAAAAAGACCCGAAGGAGCTCATTGCCTTCTTCAATCATTCAGAAACGGGCAGCGTGGAGGTCTCGGCATGAATTCTGTTGGAAAGGGGAGAAATTGTGCTTTACAATGGTATTGACATTACAGTTGATCTGGAAGTATTACGTTTTACCAGTTAGCCTTTACCCCCCTGTCAAGCCTAGCTAGTTAGCTAGCTAGCCCTACTAGCTGCTGGTCAAATTAGCTAATGTTCCTGATCCTAGTTACTAAGATAAATAAAACATCTCAAATTAGCTACTTACTTTAGCGTTAACTTCTTTGAGGTTTTTTCTTAACAGCCTCTCACCTCTTTGTTTCTCCAATTGTCAGTTCGACCACACGCTGTTTACACACTCATTCAAAAATGACAATTGGAACTCCACAGCGTAACATGCGTGATTGTTGTTGCTAGCCTATCAGTTACAATGCTTTTAACATGGGGTTTGCACATGCCTTTATGCAGAGGCAATACAAACATTTTAGTTAGTGTCTGAAAGAATCATGTGGGCTTAATATTTGTACAATTATTGACTATGTCATCAAACTCAAATAAGAATCAGAAATTGCCATTATTTAGCATATCAAAAAGCATATCAAGGTAATGATATGGACCTCAGTCAAGAGCATATGCATTGTATGCGCTGAGAAAATATACAATGTATGCCTACTGTCAGTCTTTGTCATCATATAGAGAAATGAAGATGTCCACATAGGCCTATCTCAATATCCGGCCATACCATGCGTGATATCCGGAGGGAATCCAAAAAGGATTTGTGCATGAATTAAAATATTGATTTTGTATTTGTCAAATTATTGACCATGTGCTTAAAACTCAGAAATGCATCGTCCTTATTTTCAGCATATCAAAAGCTTATCAAGATCTGGATATGGACCTCAGCCAAGAGAAACATATCTGGAATAAATATATCTTAATATATTGAATGTGCTGAGAAAACACAGATATGAGATGTATACAGTCCAGTATTTGTCAAGATGAAGAGAGAAAATAGGGTGTCACATATATCAGGATTTTGAATGATTCTATATTCGGCCATAGGAAATTTCCATGTGTGATATTTTGAGTAAAACCAATATCATATACTGTATGTCTAAAAGACACATCTGGATTCAGAATTTGTCAGGATATGGTGCATAACCACAAAACTCAAAATATGCATTGGAAATGATCTGTATTCTCTAGAATATCAAAAATGTGTCATTTAAAGATATCCCCTGATATAGTCCCTTTCTGCCCATTGTGCCTTCTTCACCATGGTGTCGGTGTGGTGAGATCATTTCAGGTCCTCAGTGATGTGCATGCTGAGGAACGTGAAGCTTCTCACCCTATCAACTGCGGCCAGTCGATGAGGATGGGGGCTTGCTCCCTCTTCTTTTTCCTGTAGTCCACGATCGTCACTTTTGTTTCGTTGACGTTGAGGGAGAGGTTATTTTCCTGGCACCACTCCGCCAGGGCTCTAATCTGACTGGTCGGCCCATCAGGAAATCTAGGACCCAATTGCACACGGAATTTCAGACCCTGAGCTTAGTGAGGAGCTTGGAGGACACTATGGTGTTGAAAGATGAGCTGTAATCGATTAACAGGTATTCCTCATGTCTAGGTGGGATAGGGCCTTGTGGCGATTGCATCATCCGTGGATCTGTTGGGGCGGTATGCAAATTGTAGTGGGTCAAGGGTGTGAGGTGTGGTGATATGGTCCTTGACTTTCAAAGCACTTCATGATAACAGAAGTGAGTGCTACAGTGTGATAGTCATTTAGTTCACTTACATTAGCTTGCTTGGGTACAGGAACAATGGTGGCCTTTTGAAGCAAGTGGGAATGACAGACTGGGATAGGGAGAGGTTGAAAAGGTCCATAAACACTTCAGGAAGCTGGTCTGCACATACCTATGAGAGTGAACATTGGCAAAAAAAAACGTAATTAAATTGTTGCAAGCAGCACAGTTGCAGTCACCAACATTCTGGATAACATAAAAACAGCCTAACCAGCGCTGCTAGGGCTGAATGAGCTGTTCTCTAATTTGTGTCTGGAAGTAGCTAGCAAGCTAGCCAACATTAGCCAGTTAACTTGGGTGATTGACTGCTGTTGTTAGGTCTGAACACGCGGAACAACCCTACTCCTTGGCCAGAGCGTCCAGTGTGAGAAAACGATCTGAATTTAAGAACTGACAATCTGACAATGCTGTGAGTGCACTCTGAGCGCATTCTGTCACTCCAGATTGAATTTATGATCACATCCATAGTATAAACAAGGCTTTAGTCTTGAAATCTTTAGTTGTTTAGTACATGGCCTCACATGTGAATCCAGATGGGTGGAACTAAGGCTTAAGAGGTTGTGAACAATGCTGAATGGGTGTAGAAAAAGAAGAGCTCTCCAGTAGGTTTACCAAAACATTCAAGGGCCATTTTGTCAAAAGTGAGGTTACAAGTTTATCAACTTTCAATGCTTCATTACTTTCCCATTGTTCCTCAACTCTATTGTATGATATACATTTTTCTATGTCTGAGTTTCCACTTTTATCCAATGTAAGAAAAATACAATTTCAAATGTTGCTACGTAAGACCGAATCAAGCCGGTTGGTCAGAATGGCAAGCTTCCTCAAAACTTGAGACATCTCGCATTGTGTTGTGTGAGAAAACTTCACATTTTAGAGTGGCCATTTATTGTCCCCAGCATAAGGTGCCCCTGTGTAATGATCATGCTGATTAATCAGCTTATTGATATGCCACACAGGTCAGGTGGATGGATTATATTGGCAAAGGAGAAATGCTCACGAAACAAATTTGTCCACAACATTTGATAGAAATTTCGGGGATATTTTATTTCAGGTCATGAAACATGGGACCAACACATTACATGTTGCTTTTATTTTTTGAAATAAAAAAACATCACCAGGCAAGATCTATCCTGGAACCCCTCAAGAGAAAAGTAAAAAGAGGGCGCTCGAGAAACACCTGGAGGCAGGGGCTTGAGGGGCTGAGATTGCAATCCTGGCGAAGGATCCGCCCCTGGTTAAATAATTATGTTATTTTATTGCCTATTCTAATGCTGCACATTAGACCTACACCACTTTCAATAACTTTGAAAAACAGTCTCTCTCTCTCTCTCTTTCTCTCTCTCTATCTATAACCTGTGGCTTAATCTAAATGTACACAAGCAACAGAAAAATAAAGACATCTCTCCTGGTCTCGTTCTATCTTTCACTTCCCCGGTCTTTCTCTCCCTCTCTCTCTCTCCCTCCTTTCCCTTTTCTCTTTCCTCCCTCTGTTATTACCCTCTTGACATTAAGGGTGCTGAGAGTCGTGAGGAGCAAGGTGACTCAATTTGGAATCTTATATAACAGACAGAAGAGAATAATACTACCCTAAAGAGAGAGAGAGGGAGAGAAAGAGAGCGAGAGAGAGAATTAGGGAGCATGAGAAACAAAGAGAAAAAGAGAGACAGAAAGAAATAGAGAGAGAGATTTCTCTAATTTCCAAAGGAAGTCTTGAAATGAAATCACTGTCTCCTCGTGCAGAGTGTGTGTGTATACAGGTGTGTGCGCTTGTGTGTGTGTGCGTTTGTGTCTGTGTGCACGCGTGCGTGTCCAGGTAGAGGGTGGTTAGTGTTGGATGAAGGCCGACTGCTACAAGTTGTGTCTCATCACAGGATTGTGTCTGTCTCTAGGATACCAATTACTATCGTAAAATCACCATGGTGACAGACTACTCCCACTCAACATTGTATTTGCAATCTCTATCTAACCTCAACACACACATATGCACACACACACCTGTCATATGACATTAAAAACTGAAATATCTTATGCTTCACGGGGTCATGGCTGAATGACGACATTATCAACATATACGCTGTATTGGCCAGATAGAACAGCGGCATCTGGTAAGGGGGGT
This sequence comes from Salvelinus alpinus, assembly GCF_045679555.1. Taxonomy (NCBI): domain Eukaryota; kingdom Metazoa; phylum Chordata; class Actinopteri; order Salmoniformes; family Salmonidae; genus Salvelinus; species Salvelinus alpinus. The sequence goes on along the minus strand of NC_092100.1, from coordinate 35,775,056 downwards.
GGCGGACTACGCATATATGTAAACAACAGCTGTGGCACGATATCTAAATAAGTCTCAAGGTTTTGCTCGCCTGAGGTAGAGTATCTCATGATAAGCTGGAGATAGTGCTATCTACCAAGAGAGTTTTCATTTGTATTTTTCGTAGCTGTCTACATACCACCGCTGACCGATGCTGGCACTAAGACCACACTCAAGGAGCTGTATTCAGCCATACGCAAACAGGAAAACGCTCATCCAGAGGCGGCGCTCCTAGTGGCCGGGGACTTTTTGACGTCCAGATGAAAAGCGTGCCCAAATTAAACGGCTTGTTACTCAGGCCCAGAAGCTAGGATATGCATATACTTGGTAGATTTGGATAGAAAACACTCTAAAGTTTCTAAAACTGTTAAAATTATGTCTGTGAGTATAACAGAACTGATATCGCAGCCGAAACCCCGAGGACAAACCATCCCCCCCAAAAAATAATTTCAGCCTACCACTATTTTCAATGACTATCACTTTTATTATAAGGCCAAGTCCTCCCAGATTGCAGTTCCTAGGGCTTCCACTAGATGTCAACAGTCTTAGAAAGAGTTTCAGGCTGGTTTTTGGAAAAATGACCCAGAAATTGTAGTTTTTCTAGGTGGCTCCCATTTTGGCTGTAGTGTTTCCAAGCGTGTAGAAGAGAGCGCGTTCTTTGGTATTTTTCTCCGGTAAAGACAATAACAATTCTCCGTCTTAAATTTTGTGATTTATTTACGTATTAGGGTACCTAAGGTTTAATTATAAACGTTGTTTGACTTGTTTGGAAAAGTTTATTAGTAACGTTTGGGATTCATTTTGTATGCATTTTGATGGATGAAAACTGAGTGGATTATTGACTGAAGCGCACCAGCTAAACTGAGTTTTTATTGATATAAAGAAGGACATTATCGAACAAATGGACCATTTGTGATGTAACTGGGACCTTTTGGAGTGCCAACAGAAGAAGATCATCAAAGGTAAGGCATTTTTTATATCGCTATTTCTGACTTTCGTGTCGCACCTGCATGGTTGTTTCATGTGTTTGTATGCAGGGCGCTGTCCTCAGATAATCACATGGTTTGCTTTCGCCGTAATGCCTTTTTGAAATCTGACATAGCGGCTGGATTAACTTTTACTTGGTACTCATCCCGGATCCGGGAGCACCCCCCACAGTAAAAAAGCTGACTAGCATAGCCTAGCATAGCGTCACAAGTAAATACAAGCATCTAAATATCATTAAATCACAATCCAAGACACCAGATGAAAGATACAGATCTTGTGAATCCAGCCATCATTTCTGATTTTTAAAATGTTTTACAGGGAAGACACAATATGTAAATCTATTAGCTAACCACGTTAGCAAAAGACACCACTTTTTTTACACCACCAGTTTTTTACTCCATCAGTAGCTATCACTAATTTGACTAAATAAAGATATATATAGCCACTAACCAAGAAACAACTTCATAAGATGACAGTCTGATAACATATTTATGGTATAGGATATGTTTTTTTAGAAAAAGGTGCATTTTTCAGGTATAAATCACAGTTGTACATTGCAGCTGCAATCTGAAATAGCGTTGGAAGCAGCTGGAATAATTACAGAGACCGACGTCAATTACCAAAATACTCATCCTAAAACATTTCTGAAAAATACACAGCCTACAGCAATTGAAAGACAAAGATCTTGTGAATCCAGACAATATTTCAGATTTTCTAAGTGTTTTACAGGGAAGACACAATATGTAAATCTATTAGCTAACCACGATAGCAAAAGACACAACTTTTTTTCTCCACCATTTTTTTCCTGCATCAGTAGCTATCACTAATTCGACTAAATAAAGATATATATAGCCACTAACCAAGAAACAACTTCATAAGATGACAGTCTGATAACATATTTATGGTATAGGATATGTTTTTTTAGAAAAATGTGCATTTTTCAGGTATAAATCACAGTTGTACATTGCAGCTGCAATCTGAAATAGCGTTGGAAGCAGCCGGAATAATTACAGAGACCGACGTCAATTACCAAAATACTCATCCTAAAACATTTCTGAAAAATACACAGCCTACAGCAATCGAAAGACACAGATCTTGTGAATCCAGACAATATTTCAGATTTTCTAAGTGTTTTACAGCGAAAACACAATATATCGTTATATTAGCATACCACATGAGCTAACATCACACCAGCATTAAATCAAGGCAAAAGGGGGGATAACATTATCGCCACCAAAATATATACATTTTTTCACTAACCTTCTCAGAATTCTTCAGATGACAGTCCTGTAACATCATATTACACAATGCATATAGAGTTTGTTCGAAAATGTGCATATTTAGCATCACAAATCGTGGTTATGCAATGTAATCTGTCAAAACATGGCATGCATTCGGGCCGGCGCCATCTTGGAAAGGCACCTATGTTTACGATTATTTATCGATTAGATTGACAAAAAAAATACAGGTTGGACAGCTAATGAAAGATGCATTGGTTATTAATGCAACCGCTGATTTAGATTTTTAAAATTTACGTTACTAGACATACATTGTGAGTTACAGCCAGACTAGTGCCGCAAAAAATGGCTGACAACTGCGTTTACATTTTTCCACATAAATACGGAATAAAATCATAAATAACTCTTACTTTTGGACGAGCTTCCATCAGTATCTTGGGCAATGTGTCCTTTGTCCAAAAGAATCGTTGCTTTGTTGTAAAACGACCTCCTCAACTTCGGAACTAGCAGCTAACGATAGCTACACGGCACACACATGCCCAAATCCTCAAACGCAATACTAAGGAAATTCAGAAAAATAGCAATATACTCGCATAAACTGATATAAATCGGTTTCAAATAACTTCGTTATGATGTTTCTAACACCTATATCGAATTAAATCACAGACGGATATATCTTTGATCAATAACGAGAGCTTTTGAGCATGCGATTCTGATGTCCTCCCTTGCGTCCTGGCGAGCGTCGAAAAGAAGGGTCATCTCACTCCATTCCCTTTTATAAACTCTGAGAAACACCTAGAGACACCATTCCACTTCTCATTGGTTACTGACATCCAGGGGAAGGCGGGTGCAGTTCATGTCAAGCCATAGGGCACACACAGAGTTTTAAACTGATCCGAGATCAGAGACTATTTTTCAGAGCTTCGCATGTCCTGTCATGAGTTTCGCTGTAGAAAGAGTTCTGGTTCACCCACAGACATAATTCAAACGGTTTTAAAAACTAGAGATTGTTTTCTATCCAACAGTAATAATAATATGCATATTGTACGAGCAAGAATTGAGTACGAGGCAGTTTAATTTGGAAATGTAAAAAAAAAAAAAATGCTACCAGCTCCCCCTATTGACAAAAGGTTCTCTAGGATATGTGGGACGCTACCGTCCCACTTGGCCAATAGCCAGGGAAAATGTAGAGCGCCAAATTAAAAAAAATGATATAAAATCAAACTTTCATTAAATCACACATGTAAGATACCAAATTAAAGCTACACTCGTTGTGAATCCAGCCACCATGTCAGATTTCAAAAAGGCTTTTCGGCGAAAGCATAAGATGCTATTATCTGATGATAGCGCAACAGTAAACAAAGAGAGTGTAGCATATTTCAACACTGCAGGCACGACACAAAACGCAGAAATAAAATATAAATCATGCCTTACCTTTGACGAGATTCTTTTGTTGGCACTCCAATATGTCCCATAAACATCACAAATGGTCCTTTTGTTCAATTAATTCCGTCCATATATATCCAAATTGTCCATTTATTTGGCGCGGTTGATCCAGAAAAAAACAGCTTCCAATTTGCGCAAAGTCACTACAAAATATCTAAAAAATTACCTCTAAACTTTGCCAAAACATTTCAAACTACTTTTGTAATACAACTTAAGGTATTTGTAAACGTTAATAATCGATCAAATTGAAGACGGGTCTATCTGTTTTCAATACAGGAGATCAACAAACTAACGCTACTTTTCTAGTCTTGTGCAACTCTCAAACAGTACACATGACGTTACACTGTTTCCAGGTGGCCTCACTTCTTCATTGCACAAAGGAATAACCTCAACCTATTTCCAAAGAGTGGTGACATCCAGTGGAAGCGGTAGGAACTGAAAACAGGGTGATTAGAAATCCAGTATTCCAATGAAAACTCATTGAACAGACAGTGACTTAAAAAAATAAAAAAAGAATGGTTAGTCCTCGGGGTTTTGCCTGCTACATAAGTTCTGTTATACTTACAGACATGATTCAAACAGTTTTAGAAACTTCAGAGTGTTTTCTATCCAAATAATATGCATATCTTATATTCTGGGGATGAGTAGAAGGAAGTTGAAATTGGGCACGCTATTTATCCAATAGTGAATTTGCTGCCCCCTATCCTAGAGAAGTTAACAAGAAGTTAAGCTTTATTTTGATGTATTGCACTTGTGATTTTATGAAAGTTAAATATTTATAATACTGTAGTTTGAATTTCGCACTCTGCAATTTCACCGGATGTTGGGCAGGTGGGACGGTAATTAATGCAGGGAAATTTAAATATGTTTTACCAAATTTCTATCAGCATGTAAAATTTGCAACACAGAGACGCGTACAAAGCTCTCCCTCACCCTCCATTTGGCAAATCTGACCATAATTCTATTCTCCTGATTCCTGCTTACAAGCAAAAATTTAAGCAGGAAGCACCAGTGACTCGGTCAATAAGAAAGTGGTCAGATGAAGCAGATGCTAAGCTACAGGACTGTTTTGCTAGCACAGACTGGAATATGTTCCGGGATTCTTCATTGGCTTCATCAATAAGTGCATCGATGACGTTGTCCCCACAGTGACCGTAAGTACGTAGCCCAAACAGAAGGCATGGATTACAGGCAACATCCGCACTGAGCTAAAGGCTAAAGCTGCCTTTTTTAAGGAAAGGGACAATAATCCAGACGTTTATAACAAATCCCACTATGCCCTCCGACTAACCATCAAACAGGCAAGGTGTCAATACAGGACTAAGATCGAATCGTACTACACTGGCTCCGACGCTCGTCGGATGTGGCAGGGCTTGCAAACCATTAACTTCTCTGGGATATGTGGGACGCTAACGTCCCACTTGGCCAAAAGCCAGTAAAAATGCAGAGCGTCAAATTCAAATAAATTACTATAAAAATCTAACTTTCATGAAATCACACATGAAAGACACCAAATTAAAGCTACACTTGTTGTGAATCCAGCCAACATGTCTGATTTCAAAAGGGATTTACGGCGAAAGCACACCTTGCGATTATGTTAGGTCAGTACATAGCCACAGAAAACACAGCCATTTTTCCAGCCAAAGAGAGGAGTAACAAAAAGCAGAAATAGAGATAAAAATAATCACTAACCTTGGATGATCTTCATCAGATGACACTCATAGGACTTCATGTTACACAATACATGTATGTTTTGTTCGGTAAAGTTCATATTTACATCCAAAAATCTGAGTTTAGGCGGGACGCTACTGTCTCACTTGGCCAAAAGCCAGAGAAAATGCAGAGCGCCAAATTCAAATAAATTACTATAAAAATCAAACTTTCAATAAATCACACATGAAATACACCAAATTAAAGCTACACTGGTTGTGAATCCAGCCAACATGTCAGAATTCAAATAGGCTTTTCAGCGAAAGCAAACGATGCTATTATCTGAGGATAGCACCATAGTAAACAAAGAGAGAGAAGCATATTTCAACCCTGCAGGCGCGACACAAAACGCAGAAATAAAAATCTAATTCATGCCTTACCTTTGACGAGCTTCTGTTGTTGGCACTCCAATATGTCCCATAAACATCACAAATGGTCCTTTTGTTCGATTAATTCCGTCGATATCTATCCAAAATGTCCATTTATTTGGCGCGTTTGATCCAGAAAAACACCGGTTCCAACTTGTGAAACGTGACTACAAAATATCTCAAAAGTTACCTGTAAACTTTGCCAAAACATTTCAAACTACTTTTGTAATACAACTTTAGGTATTTTTTTACGTAAATAATCGATAAAATTGAAGACGGGATGATTTGTGTTCAATACAGGATTTAAACAAACTGCAGCTAGCTTTCTGGTCACGCGCCTCTATCTAACAGTACACAACAAATGACCCTCGTTGAAGATGGCCGTACTTCTTCATTACACAAAGGAAAAACCCTCAACCAACTTCTAAAGACTCTTGACATCCAGTGGAAGCGGTAGGAACTGCAAGAAGGTCAATTAGAAATCTGTATTCCCAATGAAAATCCATTGAAAAGAGAGTGACCTCAACAAAAAAAGAATCTGAATGGTTTGTCCTCGGGGTTTCGCCTGCTAAATAAGTTCTGTTATACTCACAGACATGATTCAAACAGTTTCAGAAACTTCAGAGTGTTTTCTATCCAAATCTACTAATGATATGCATATCTCATCTTCTGGGGATGAGTAGCTGGCAGTTGAATTTGGGTATGCTTTTCATCCAAACGTGAAAATGCTGCCCCCTATCCTAGAGAAGTTAAAGACTACAAAAGGGAAGTACAGCCAAGAGCTGCCCAGTGACACGAGCCTACCAGACGAGCTAAACTACTTCTATGCTCGCTTCGAGGCAAATAACACTGAAACATGCATGAGAGCACCAGCTGTTCCGGAAGACTGTGTGATCACACTCTCCGCAGCCAATGTGAGTAAGACCTTTAAACAGGTCAACACAGAGATTACCAGGACGTATACTGTGAGCATGTGCTGACCAATGAGCAAGTGTCTTCACTGACATTTTCAACCTCTCCCTGTCTGAGTCTGTAATACCTACATGTTTCAAGCAGACCACCATAGTCCCTGTGCCCAAGAACACTAAGATAACCTGCCTAAATTACTACTGATCCGTAGCACTCACGTCTGTAGCCATAGGCTGGTCATGGCTCACATCAACACCATTATCCCAGAAACCTTAGACCCACTCCAATTTGTATACCACCCTAACAGATCCACAGATGATGCAATCTATATTGCACTCCACACTGCCCTTTGCCACCTGGACAAAAGGAACACCAATGTGAGAATGCTATTCATTGACTACAGCTCAGCGTTCAACACCATAGTGCCTTCAACGTTCATCAATAAGCTAAGGAATCTTGGACTAAACACCTACCTCTGCAACTGGATCCTGGACTTCCTGACGGGCCGCCCCCAGGTGGTAAGGGTCGGTAACAACACATCCTCAAAGCTGATCCTCAACACAGGGGCCCCTCAGGGGTGCGTACTCAGTCCCCTCCGGTACTCCCTGTTCACTCATGACTGCACGGCCAGGCACGACTCCAACACTATCATTAAGTTTGCCGATGACACAACAGTGGTAGGCCTGATCACTGACAATGATGAGACAGCCTATAGGGAGGAGGTCAGAGACCTGGCCGTGTGGTGCCAGGACAATAACCTCTCCCTCAACGTGATCAAGACAAAGGAGATGATTGTGGACTACAGGAAAAGGAGGACCGAGCACGCCCCCATTCTCATCAACGGGGCTGTAGTGGAGCAGGTTGAGAGCTTCAGGTTCCTTGGCATCCATATCATCAACAAACTATCATGGTCCAAACACACCAAGTCATTAAGAGGGCACAACAAAACCTATTCCCCCTCAGGAGACTGAAAATATTTTGATCCTCAAAAGGTTCTACAGCTGCACCATCGAGAGAATCCTGACTGGTTGCATCACTGCCTGGTATGGCAACTGCTCGGCCTCCGACTGCAAGCTACTACAGAGGGTAGTGCGTACAGCCCAGTACATCACTGGGGCCAAATTTCCTGCCATCCACGACCTCTATCGCAGGCGGTGTCAGAGGAAAGCCCTAAACCTTGTCAAAGACTCCAGCCACCCTAGTCATAGACTGTTTTGTCTGCTACCGCACGGCAAGCGGTACCGGAGCGCCAAGTCTAGGTCCAAGAGGCTTCTAAACAGCTTCTACCCCCAAGCCATAAGACTCCTGAACAGCTAATCAAACGGCTACCCAGACTATTGGCATTGCCCCCCTCCCCCTCTCTTTTACGCCACTGCTACTCTCTGTTATTATCTTTGCATAGTCACTTTAATAATTCTACCTACAGTGGGGAGAACAAGTATTTGATACACTGCCGATTTTGCAGGTTTTCCTACTTACAAAGCATGTAGAGGTCTGTAATTTTTATCATAGGTACACTTCAACTGTGAGAGACGGAATCTAAAACAAAAATCCAGAAAATCACATTGTATGATTTTTAACTAATTCCTTTGCATTTTATTGCATGACATAAGTATTTGATACATCAGAAAAGCAGAACTTAATATTTGGTACAGAAACCTTTGTTTGCAATTACAGAGATCATACGTTTCCTGTAGTTCTTGACCAGGTTTGCACACACTGCAGCAGGGATTTTGGCCCACTCCTCCATACAGACCTTCTCCAGATCCTTCAGGTTTCGGGGCTGTCGCTGGGCAATACGGAATTTCAGCTCCCTCCAAAGATTTTCTATTGGATTCAGGTCTGGAGACTGGCTAGACCACTCCAGGACCTTGAGATGCTTCTTACGGAGCCACTCCTTAGTTGCCCTGGCTGTGTGTTTCGGGTCGTTGTCATGCTGGAAGACCCAGCCACGACCCATCTTCAATGCTCTTACTGAGGGAAGGAGGTTGTTGGCCAAGATCTCGCGATACATGGCCCCATCCATCCTCCCCTCAATACGGTGCAGTCGTCCTGTCCCCTTTGCAGAAAAGCAGCCCCAAAGAATGATGTTTCCACCTCCATGCTTCACGTTTGGGATGGGTTCTTGGGGTTGTACTCATCCTTCTTCTTCCTCCAAACACAGCGAGTGGAGTTTAGACCAAAAAGTTATATTTTTGTCTCATCAGACCACATGACCTTCTCCCATTCCTCCTCTGGATCATCCAGATGGTCATTGGCAAACTTCAGACGGGCCTGGACATGCGCTGGCTTGAGCAGGGGGACCTTGCATGCGCTGCAGGATTTTAATCCATGACGGCGTAGTGTGTTACTAATGGTTTTCTTTGAGACTGTGGTCCCAGCTCTCTTCAGGTCATTGACCAGGTCCTGCCGTGTAGTTCTGGGCTGATCCCTCACCTTCCTCATGATCATTGATGCCCCACGAGGTGATATCGTGCATGGAGCCCCAGACCGAGGGTGATTGACCGTCATCTTGAACTTCTTCCATTTTCTAATAATTGCGCCAACAGTTGTTGCCTTCTCACCAAGCTGCTTGCCTATTGTCCTGTAGCCCATCCCAGCCTTGTGCAGGTCTACAATTTTAGCCCTTATGTCCTTACACAGCTCTCTGGTCTTGGCCATTGTGGAGAGGTTGGAGTCTGTTTGATTGAGTGTGTGGACAGGTGTCTTTTATACAGGTAACGAGTTCAAACAGGTGCAGTTAATACAGGTAATGAGTGGAGAACAGGAGGGCTTCTTAAAGAAAAACTAACAGGTCTGTGAGAGCCGGAATTCTTACTGGTTGGTAGGTGATCAAATACTTATGTCATGCAATAAAATGCAAATTAATTACTTAAAAATCATACAATGTGATTTTCTGGATTTTTGTTTTAGATTCCGTCTCTCACAGTTGAAGTGTACCTATGATAAAAATGACAGACCTCTACATGCTTTGTAAGTAGGAAAACCTGCAAAATCGGCAGTGTATCAAATACTTGTTCTCCCCACTGTACATGTACATATGTACATATACCTCAATTACCTCGACTAACCGGTGCCCCCAGATATTGATTGTACCGATACCCCCTGTATCTCTTTAATGTTATTTTATTGCTGCTCTTGAACTACTTTTTTTCTTATTCTTATTTTTTAAACTGCATTGTTGGTTAGGGGCTTGTAAGTAAGCATTTCACTGTAAGGTGAAACCTGTTGTATTCGGCGCATGTGACTATTACAATTGGATTTGATTTGATTTGACACCTGCCTTTGTCAGAATGTGGTTATGTACTGGACAGATGATGATAGGACATTCTCTCAATATGAGAAGATACTTTCTATACCTCCTCACATATTCCTCTATCTTCTCTGTCTACCTCAACACCTCGCCCATTCCCTTAGCTCCCTCTGTCTATTTATCCTTTCCCAATTCTTTCCCTCTCTCTGTCTCTCTCTCTGACACACATGTACACATACTGTATGCACATGCACACACAGAGAGACAAGAAAAATGTTGCAGTGTCAGGTTTCTCTCTAGACTGTAGTTTTGGTAAAGCCCTCATTACTTCCATGTAGGTGTGACTGGCCCCACTGTCGGCTTACTTTTGCACCACACGCACACGCACACGCACACGCACACACCATTCCTTGGTTTTATCAGCAAAAACAACAAATACCACATTTCATAGGATATAAAATCACACAGGGATATCACACTTGACAGAAATGCTTTTTGTTTGAACTTTAATGTTCTGATATGCTGTTGTAAGGATTTGTTGTGATGTTCCCTTTTACTGTAACATGAATACTCTGAAATGTTGTGCGGATGTCACTACGTCACCACATCCCAGGAGAGGCATTTTAACATATTATTATTATTTTTATCTAAATGCTCTTTTTGCAGAAATGCCTTTTTGAACATGTGAACGTTTATGTGCTGTTATAACAAACTCACATGTAATCTGTAAATATAAATAAAATGTCAAATCACAAAGCTGTTTAGACAAGGAGAAAATACAGATTCTTAGCCATGACTGGTTGAGATAATGAGGGGGCTGGGACAGCTTTTAATAACAGTTTTGTCTTGAATACAGCTCCTGGTAATGACACAGCTGTCTTCTAGACACTGTGGTGTGAATGCTAATCGATTAGCAAGCTAAGCAAACCCCATGTTAAGTGTTAGGGACACATAGTAAGTTGGCTAGCTAGCTAGCCACGATGAAATTATATCGAAATAGCTCCTGTAGCTATTGGATTATAGATTTCAAGGTCGTTTTTTTTGCCCATCCAACTAGCTGGCTAGCTAGATGAATACTATTCATATCTAGCCAGATGGTAATTATGAAGTTAAATGTTCGCTAAATCTATCTATTTATCTTGTAGTGTCTGCATTGACAGTGTTTGGCTGGAAGCAGGTTGATTGTGTACAGGGCATTTTAGTACAGCTGTCACAGTCAACATGTAATAGCAAGTTATAGGAGGTGAATTAATAATTTTTTGTAAAACAAAATCTGGAATTTGTCTTTCAGCATAATCCTGCTCCCCGCCACCAGTACAAGGTCACGATTGAGGGTGAACAAGCAACACTTCAGGTATTTTGTCGTTGTACTTTGAGCTTATTGCTTGAACTTGTTTTGTCTATTTGTGTCTGCTTTCCTACTTTACAGCTTCAATTGTCTGGAGCCTGATGTTGTTGTGGCCAAGGAGCTTTCACTCAGTTTGAACCAAGTTTCAGCTGCTGTGTAATGTTGATGTCCTTCCTCCCAGAGATGTGAAAGCATCCCCCAGACTGGACACAACTAGATCTTTGAGAAGATCAGAACTTTCAAAATGAAAAGGCTATGTAAATTACATGTCCTGCTCCAAAGGGCAGGACATAAATATGCTCTATGGCTAGATTCCTTTGTTCATATCATAACATGACTTTAACCAAAGTCACTCAAAGGATCTTATGATATATGCCTAGGTCTAGATAGTGTTTCTACCTTTATGTATTTGTGTATTTTAAGTTTTACCTAACTGTAGCACTTGAAGTTAATAAATGTTGAAATATTTATTTGTTTTCTAAACACTACCTCACTGCTTTAGCACATGGCCACAGTCACATGTGTTCCAATGTGAATTCTTTGAGATGGGTGGGTCTGAGGCTTTAGAGGGTGTGAGCAATGCTAAATGGGCATAAACAGAGCCGCACTGTAGCTGTTCAATGTGAAAGGTTATCTTTATTACTCAACAATAGGCAATGTAATAGTGTTAATAGTTTGCCTAATGGGGGAACTTGGTGATGTAATGTTCAGAGAATCCATTTAGGCAATTTGTTTCAGGTGTTCCTTTTGTGTAGAGCAAGTCTGAAAATCACCGAAAAATGTTTGAATGCCTTTTCTCCTGAATGGGATTATACATTTATCAACTTTTAAAACAGCATTAATTCTCCACATTTCCAACTACTTTGTCTGATATGTCATTTTGAAGCTCTGAGTCTGTACTTCTATCCAATATAAAAAACACAACTTCAAATTTTGGAACATAGCACTGAAAAGAGATGGTCGGTCACATATGTGAAAATAGCTGGTTTCTATGTGTTGTAGTAAAAAAAACAGAGGAAGATAAGTGTTTCCAATGACATCATCGGTGTGCCTCATGATTTTAACCAATTATGAGTAGACTTTGCCTACTAATTACCTACTAATTGTCTACTATTTGGTTGATGATGTCTTTGGAAACACTTATCTTCCTCTATCTTTTTTTACTATAATACATGGAAACGCGACATTTTCACATAAGTCGATGTTGGGATTGTGCTGGAGATAATGAATATGAAGTTGAACATCTAAAAATGTCCCTTTAAATTTAGGCATTTATTCCAAATGGTTAACGTAGGGGTTAAAGTTTGTGATAGGGTTGAACAAAAACAATTAAAATGAGTGTATACCACTGCGATTTAACACACAACCTTTGGAAAGACGATGCTGAGCAAGGGGAGTGACCCAGGATGTGAAGAACACGTAGAAATTTGATGTTTGGAGCAACTTTGAAATTTGGTGTTTGGAAAAATGTGGATAAACGTCAGAATCTGAAGTAAATTGGTAAAGCTGTGAGATCTTGTTGGCCCACTTACATGCTCTGGCATTCACACGCAGCCCTAGGACAGAACTGTCAATGGTCTGACAAGCACAACTGGCGCTGCAAACCAAATGAGGCCTAATTAGACAAAAGAGCAAGTAAGTAATTTGAACAAGATAATAAGTCGTTCAAATGACTTAGTATCTTGTTCGAATGACTTAGTGTCCTGTTTGAACAACTTAAAGGTTATTTTGTCTAATTAGGCCCAAAAAAATTACTAAGCGCAAGTTGGGCATGTCAGACCGTTGCTGCAACCATTCACTCACTGATTCCATCCCTAAACCAATCCCTTAGGCTTTCTCAAACTAAGTTAAGAGATGTACAGGTAACTGCCATAATAAAAGAAACACCAAAATAAAGTGTCTTAAAGAGGAATTTCAACCTGGCTTTGTCACGGCATATAGTTATTACTATATTGACAACATTATCTTTTTGTCATAAACATTAACATTATCCAAAGCACAAGTTTATTGTGCAAGGGTACGATAAGATGCGCCGATAGAGTTGGCAGCTTCGTTTCAAGTCCTTACGAAACGGTGCAGTATTTAGTTTTTTTAATGTAATATTTCTTACATTGTTAGTCCAGAAAACCTTAAGTGTAATTACATACAGCCGGGAAGAACTATTGGATATCAGAGAGATGTCAATTTACCAGCACAACCAGCACTCCGACCAGGAATACGACTTTTCTGCACCTCCCAGGGCATTTAAACTGATTCCAGAGGCCGACCCAAAACAACGCCGTCGGAGGAGAGGGTGGTGGAGCGGTCTTCTAGTGATGCTTCGGCTGCGTGCACACCACCCACCGCTTCCAAGTATATTATTCACTAATGTCCAGTCCCTATTTAACAAAGTAGACAAAATTAGGGCAAGAGTTCCTTTCCAAAGAGATATCCGGGATTGTAAGATTCTTTGTTTCACGGAGACATGGCTAGCTGGGGACATGCTCTCGGTGTCCGAACAGCCAACGGGATTTTCAATGCATCGCGCCGACAGGAACAAATATCTCTCTGGTAAGAAGAAGGGCGGGGGTGGATGTGTCATGATTAATGACTCATGGTGTAATTGTAACAACATACAAGAACTCAAGTCCTTTTGTTCACCTGACCTAGAATTCCTCACAATCAAATGCGACCGCATTATCGCCCAAGAGAACTCTCCTCGGTTATCGTCACAGCCGTGTATATCCCTTCGCAAGCGGATACCAAGACGGCCATCAAGGAACTTCATTGGACTTTATGCAAACTGGAAACCATATATCCTGGGGCTGCATTTATTGTAGCTGGCGATTTTAACAAAGCTAATCTGAGAACAAGGCTCCCTAAATTCTATTAGCATATTGATTGCAGTACACGAGCGAGTAACACACTCGACCACTGCTACTCTAACTTCCGCGATGCATACAAGGCCCTCCCCCACCCTCTTTTTTGGCGAAACTAAAACAGGAAGCGCCTGTGCTTAGGTCTATCCAACGCTGGTGTGACCAATCGGATTCCACACTTGAAGATTGCTTCAATCACGTGGACTGGGATATGTTCCGGGTAGCATCAGACAATAACATTGACGTATACGCTGACTCGGTGAGCGAGTTTACAAGGAAGTGTATAGGAGATATTGTACCCACTGTGACTATTAAAACCTTCCCTAACCAGAAACCGTGGATTGATGGCAGCATTTGCGCAAAACTGAAACTACATACCACCACATTTAATCATGGCAAGGCGACTGGAAACATGACCGAATACAAACAGTGTTGTTATTCCCTCCGTAAGGGAATCAAACAAGCAACGCATCAGTGTAGAGACAAAGTGGAGTCACAATTCAACGGCTCAAACACAAGATGTATGTGGCAGGGTCTATAGACAAACACGGATTACAAAAAGAAAACCAGCCCTGTCGCAGACATCGACGTCTTGCTCCCAGACAAATTAAACAACTTCTTTGCGTGCTTTGAGGATAATACGGTGCCACCGACACAGCCCGCTACCAAAGACTGTCGGCTCTCCTTCTCCGTGGCCGACGTGAGTAAAACATTTAAACGTGTTAACCCTCGCAAGGCTGCCGGCCCAGATAGCATGCCTAGCCGAGTCCTCAGAGCATGTGCAGACCAGCTGGCTGGTGTGTTTACGGACATAATCAATCAATTCCTATCCCAGTCTGCGGTCCCCGCATGCTTCAAGATGGACACCATTGTTCCTGTTCCCAAGAAAGCTAAGATAACTGAACTAAATGACTATTGCCCCGTAGCAGTCACTTCTGTCATCATGAAGTGCTTTGAGAAATCATATCACCTCCACCCTACCTGTTACCCTAGACCCACTCCAATTTGCTTACCGCCCCAATCGGTCCACAGACGATGCAATCACCATCACACTGCACACTGCCCTATCCCATCTGGACGAGAGGAATGCCTATGTAAGAATGCTGTTCATTGACTACAGCTCAGCATTCAACACCATAGTACCCTCCAAACTCATCATTAAGCTTGAGACCCTGGGTCTCGACCCCACCTGTAGTGTCATGACGTGGCCCTTTCTGGGTGTAGATCATGGAGCCCCCCCGCCCCATCTCACTCTCTCTCCTAACCCAGGTAGATTACCTCCGGTCGTAAATACCGGGTAGAGACTACCATGCAGTATTGAGGGAGAGAGTCTCCCAGAACAGAGACTTGGCCAAACTCCTAAACCCCAAAATGTTAGAATTAAACAATATTGCTACTTTTGAGAATGTGGGAATAGTCCGTGGACACTTAAGGGACAGTGATGTTGAGTGTGTTTCATTTGGTGATCTCATGAAGTACAGGAAATACACATAACGGTATCTCTTAAATTGTACATTTCCCAGCTGTCAGTTTTACATCTATATATTGTCAAAAGTATGTGATTAAAAATGAAATTATTTGTGAAAAGATGTAATGTGACATTCACCTTCTAAATGACAGAATGGATTGTCATATAAAGATTAACTACTCAGTGGCCAAACCACCGTGAGCCCAGACATCACATTAGGCATCATGGACCTCCCTTTCCTACTGTTACGTATAAAACTCATTCCTGATGAAATTCACATTAGACCACGCAAATCCCGGTGTAAGCTAAGGTTGCAAATGGTTGAATTTCCAAGACCAAAACATGCCGGGTGACGCTGGTGTGTGAAGTGGTTTAAACTACAACTCTACCAGAGGACAAGACTATTCCACGTGGAGCATTGGCTACGCGGCTGGAAATGGTTAAACTCTGATACTATCGATCTATTCTATGAGAACATTCTCGAATGGTACTCTGAAGTATCCATTCTAACAACCACTAAAGACTGATCTTCGGGAAAACGCAACCTCTCACTCAATGTCAGCAAAACAAAAGAAAGATGATCGTGGACATCAAGAAACAGCAAAGAGAGCTCCCCCTTATCCACATCGACGGGACAGCAGTGGAGAAGGTAGTAAGTTTTAAGTTACTGGGTGTATATATCACGGACAAACTGAAATGGTCTACTCACACAGACAGTGTGGTGAAGAAGGTGCAACAGCGCCTCTTCAACCTCAGGAGGCTGAAATAATGTGGCTTGTCACCGAAAACCCTCACTAACTTTTACAGGTGCACAACTGAGAGCATCCTGTCGGGCTGTATCACCGCCTGGTACGGCAACTGCTGAGGGTGGTGCGTTCTGTGCAACGCATCACCGGGGGGAAACTTTCTGCCCTCCAGGACACCTACAACACCCGATGTAACAGGAAGGCAAAAAAGATCATCAAGGACAATAACCACCCGAGACACTACATGTTCACCTCGCTTCCATACAGAAGGCGAGGTCAGTACAGGTGCATCAAAGCTGTGACAGAGAGATTGAATAACAGCTTATATCTCAAGGCCATCAGATTGTTAAACAGCCACCACTAGCACAGAGAGGCGGCTGCCTATCTATAGACTTGATATCATTGGCCACTTTAATAAATGGAACACTCGTCACTTTAATAATGCCACTTTAAGAATGTTTACATATCTCGAATTACTCATCTCATATGTATATACTGTATACTGTATCCTTCACTATCTATTCTTGAATATCTATTGCATCTTAGCCGCCATGTCACTGCTCATCCATATATTTTATACTTATATATTCTCATCCCATTCCTTTACTAGATTGTGTGTATTAGGTGTTGTTGTGGAATCTGTTAGATATTAGGATTTGTTGTGGAATTGTTAGATATTACCTGTTAGATACTGCTGCACTGTCGGTTCTAGATGCAGAAGCATTTTGAAACACTCGCAATAACATCTGCTAACCATGTGTATGTGACCAATACAATTTGATTTGATTTAAAGCTAGAATGAGCACATTTTAATTTCACTGGTAGAATCGGGAAGTTTCGACTTCCTGTGTATTCGTCTGCTTATAGTGAACCACAAAGTCCAGCATTCATAATGAATGCAGATACCGCCCTGTTAAGTAGATGGGGCGTGCCCACAACCAACACACAGTAATCTCATAACTTCTCTAGGCATTGAAAACTTTTGTTTTTCACTAACGTTTGTCATCGTGTCCGTATGGTGTTCTGACTATGCTAATTACAAACATGCACAAAGTTATCTTTCACCGTTCTACCTACCAGAGATATACCTAGATGCTGCCAGTGGTTTGTGGCTATCAAGAATGATGTTTACGTTGACCAAAGATTATCAGAGGGATTTTCAGGCTGAACAGACGGGAAATCCATTTAGATGGGAATCCATTTATCTGAGAAGTGATGCGATACCATCGTTTTCTCCCTTCACAACAGAATAGAATATTCTCGATTTGATTTGAGACTGGACTAGGTAAATTAGCTATGCTCACTAATGTCCTGTATTAAACTATGAAAGCCATCAGCTAAATCATATAGCTAAATGTCAATCCATTTTGCCTATGCCATGGAAATCACTGCTAGACTGGTAGCTACATTCAGCAAAGTAAACATGTTTGTCTGTTTGTTCTATCTTTGACCAACATTAGCTAACTTAAGCTAACTAACATTAGCAAATAACAGTAACTAAACCTGGTAGCCATCTATTCCACCCTTGTCTGGAAAACACGCTCTTACTAAAAATTGAATTGTCGATATACGTAGCTAACTCAGTTTTGGAGTGTCTTTGGTTGGTTAATTAGTTCTCAGCTGGCTAGCAATCTTGCTGCCAATTTAGCGATGCTAACTAACTAACTAACAGCAAGCTGACAATATTAAAATGTCTATGTTAGGTGTGCTAAGATAACCAGTCTAATAGAGATCAATACAATTAGTGGGGTGGTTAAATTGTGTATTAGTGTATGTTTTGTTGTAGGTGGTATATAATCTGATTGCACCAGCATGTGCTTTCAACCCCAATCTCTCCACAAGGTGAAGGTAAATTGGCAAAAATGTTTACAACATGACGGCTAAGATAGCTCCATCTACAGTAAGCATGGCATAAACATAAATTGGGTAGTGTTTTTAAGGGTTTGTGTTTGTGTTATGGGGTTACATGTGGTTAGAGGTAGCCTGAGTACCTTCCAGACCATGTAATCAATACAACCCCCTCATTCTTCTACCTTCTGTAGCCCCACAGCTATTCACTTTGTTGACTGATCTTTCCTGTCAAAAGCAGCTCCCAATGTCCCTCATTGTCCCTAAACAATACACTAGTCTGTCTCTAAACACTTAGGTCCCAAACGGTTGACACCTTTACCAACAAAGGCCTGTTGCCCTATGTTCGTTCCATAAATGGTATAAAATGGTAACCACAACCATGTCTTTCCAGTACCAGCAAATATTCTGCAAGAGATCCAAACAGTTGGTGGTTAAGGTCTATGTGCCCTACACCACTTCTGTCAGTCTAATCCAGCTGTCTGTACACCAAAGACTGGACAAGACCACAAGCACTCTACTTCCACAGCCCACCATGCCAAACACCATTACCAGTGTTCCAAACACCATTACCAGTGTTCCAAACACCATTACCAGTGTTCCAAACACCATTACCAGTGTTCCAAACACCATTACCAGTGTTCCAAAGATGGATAAAGGACAATGAAATACATATGGATATTTTTGATCAATTCTCAAAAATGTTCTGCCTTTATGGTTTCACATAAGATATGTATATAAGCTGTACAAGGTTCTGTAGTTCTGTTAGACATTCAGATATATCCAAACAATGTTTATTTGTCAAAATCTAAAATACAGAGGAGTGTACAATTTTATGCTAACTCAAAAAGAGAACTGGGTATTCAAGAAGAATGTAACATAAAAGTAACATACAAAAAATAAAGTATGAACGGTGTAGTACAGTTCAGCGTGTCTCAGGTGTACTAAAGTGCAGAGAACTGTAATTACACATTGTCACAACAGATAATTTGATTTAAACCAAATATTTTAGTTATCCATTTCTGCAAGTGACATTATAGGTACTGTTTGGTGTAGAAGAGAGAATTTTCGACCAACCTTAGCTTGGCGATACTATAATTTGTCCTTGATTCGTGGAGACAGAAGTGACCAGGGTCAAAAAAATATATCAGTAGGAGTATGTTTTGAAGGGTCTGTCCTATATCTGAGAGATAGAAGAATGTTCAGATTTTTTTTGTGACCCATATTCAACCTCTTTTTGGCACTAAAGTACTTCCATAAATGTTTTTAACTGGTACCTTCAGATGAGTCTTATGAGGCTTGTGGGTGTTGTAGAGCAAAACAAGTTATTGAGAGTCTCATCTTTCGATGGTGGGGTCATTAGTTTGTAGACCAAACTGTTTGGACGCCACAGGCATTTTCGTGAGAAGACCGATTTTCGGGATGTCTCCTAATCTGACAAACACTGCCGTAGATCTGCCACCTTTCACTGCAGATGAGGAATCCAGCTATCTGGCGGATACGGTGGGTTGAGATGCAGCCCATGCAAAAAAATATATATCTCTAGCTTAAACAGATGGATTTTAATAGGTATTTTTTATGATGCTAATTCAATTTCCACTCGGGTGCAACATCTTTTAGAGTGTGGCCTTTGTCACTGTGACATCATATCTGTGTTTCCTCCTGACTATGATGTAGTCAATCAAGTGCCAATGTTTGGACAGTGGGTGCATGTTGTTTTCTTGCGGTTGCGTAGTTGGAAGATTGTGTTTGTGATGAGTAGGTCATGCTCAGCACATGTCCTTAGTAACAAAAGGCCATTGCTGTTGCGTTTGCCAACGCCATGTGTACCTATAATCCTATTCCATGACTGATGGTCTGTGCCACCTCTGGCATTGAAGTCGCCAAGAATGGTGAGTTCCTCTGTTCTGGGAACAGCAGCAATTGCAGTCTCCAGTTCACCATATAACTTGTTTTTGACTTCATCAGGTTAGTAATGGTTGGTGCATAAGCACTAATGAAGTAATGTTTTTTATTCGACCGCTGTGGTCGGATCCCTTCTAGCTGCGGTAGGCTAGCCACAGTAAAGTGAATCAGAGATTATTTAGGACACCTTTTCTAGCCCCTTCCTCATGCTGGGGAGGTGAGCAGTGTAATCCTGATTAGGGATGCTCAGACACTCAGTCTGCTGCCAAGCTCCACTGCCTCTTCAGTCCAGTGAAAAGCAACCCGATAACCTGAACCTCCTGCGAGTGGACCCATGGCTACAGCTTTCAGTGGATCCACACCTGCTGTTCTTCATTCGCTGAATGCCACATGACTTTGGGTGATGGTGTCATGACTTGCGCTTTGAATTGGATTTAAGTGAGGGAGGGTTACGCAGCTTCGACCTTACTCTCTCATCCAGACTCATCTGTACCCAGTGGCAAGACAGTGTCTAGATAGATGGAAATAATGCTGGATGCAGTGGATGGTCTGAGGAGACGCAGTGGCGGGTTTAGGAGGGCGGCTGGGGTAGGTTGTCCTCAGGTCTCCCCACTGGAAGCCCGAGGTAGGGGGAGCGGGGGAATCTATCAAATAGCGCATCTCTAACTTTGTACAGTTCTAATGCAATTAGTAAAATCAGTCACAGTACGAAAGGTTACCAAATAAACCACAATTCATTCGTAATACTGTGAATATATAGTTTTACAGACATATTGTTGTATTTTTTATTGGTTTGTGTGAAATCATTAAGAATAATATAAAAACAGTCTGCACACCGCCAAGGTCAATTGGTTTAGTCTTGACTCTTGGTTGACAATGTTGGGGGATGGGTAATGTATTGATACTCAAGTGCCAAATCAACACAAATGTGTTTCTATTTGTCTTTGTCACTTCTTTTTGATATTTATGAGTCTTTTTATATATTTATATAGTTTTAAATGTTATGATTATTTATTTGTGTTGTTCCAGATGTCTGAATAAAAATTACAGTTAGTGCAGAATGGTTCTTTTCTTTTTTGTTGGCGTGGGGGGGGGGGCTGAACTGGGGGTTCGCCCAGGGAGCCATACAAGCTAGAACTGCCATTGCTTCCGATGGTATTCATCCACCAAGGGTTCCACAGACCCAAACTCAGACACTTTTTTCCGGGTTAGTTAACCGCCGCCCAGGGTTCGGCATTGGCAGCTACTGGCAGTACCAACTCACCAGGTGCAAGATGGAAAGCACCTGATGTGTGCCTACGGTAGCAACTACAGTGTTGCTACTAGTTGAACACACAGCTGGCCAGACACCCAAACACACACACACATACACACACACACACACACACACACACACAAAACGCACAAACACATCTCTTTATGAGACATAAAACATTGACAATGTCCCTTTTTACTGCTGCTTGTTGGCACGGTAACACCAGACTAATGAAGTCACACACTGACAGAATATTAATAACATCAAGCCAATTACATGGCTCAGTTCATTTACATATGAGAGGGTGGGGGGCACTCCCTACAGTGCCCCCCACACACTGGCTTCATACATCACCAGACACAGTGGGTTGATTGTGTCAGAAGAGGCTGGTGGGAGGAGCTACAGGAGGATGGCAAATTTTTTATTTAACTAGGCAAGTCAGTTAAGAACACATTCTTATTTACAATGACAGCCTACCAGGGACAGTGGGTTAACTGCCTTGTTCAGGGGCAGAATGACAGATGTCAGCTCAGGGATTTGATCTAGCAACATTTCGTTTACTAGCCTAACGCTCTAACCACTAGGCTACCTGCCACCCCATTGTAATGGCTGGAATAGACTCAATGTTAAAACATGTTGTTTCCATGTGTTATATGTGTTTGGTACCAATCCATTGATTCCATTCCAGCCAATGAGCCCATCCTCTACTAGCTCCTCCCACCAGCCTCCTATGGTATGTGTGTGTGTGTGTGTGTGTGTCATTGAATGACAGTGTTTCATTAGCACTTCACTTCCTATCACAACATCCATACATGGCTGCCTATAACCATACTGTACGGAACATTGAACTATGAGTCTGTACACTGCTGCCTGTCCTCTCCTCTCCTGTGGGGTTAGTCAGTGTACTATCTCTCAGGTAATCAGTGATGTATATAATTACTGTGGTGTTCTACATCTCCGCTAAACTCACACACACTTGATCATATACAGTACATTGGACAGAGCAGCTAAACTGGACACACACACACACACACACACACACTCACGCACACACACACACACACACACACACACACACACACACACACACACACACACACACACACACACACACACACACACACACACACACACACACACACACACACACACACACACACACACACACACACACACACACACACACACACACACACACACACACACACACACACACTCACACACACACATGCGCACACACACACACACAGTGAAATGTGTAATAAAGGTCATTAGTCTGTAAACAATAAACTGCAGGCCCATTCAGACTAAATCACAGGAAGCAGGGAAGGGCACGTTTCTTTTTTCTACAGCCACACTCAATTAATCAGTGCACTAATAGGAAACACAAATATAATGAACTGTTTTTGGCCAGACGTAACATAAATACATAAATACAGCAACCTATATTTAACTACTTTAAATTATTTATATTGTTGACTCCAATGCTTCCCACAGTTGTGTCAAGTTGGCTGGATGTCCTTTGGGTGGTGGACCGTTCTTGATATGAACAGGAAACTGTTGAGCATGAAAAACCCAGCAGAGTTGCAGTTCTTGACACAAACTGTCGTGCCTGGCACCTACTACCATACCCGGTTCAAACACACATAAATCTTTTGTCTTGCCTATTCACCCTCTGAATGTTACACATACACAATCCATGTCTCAAATGTCTCAAGAAGGCTTAAAGACTTAAACATATTTGTTTAACCTGTCTCCTCCCCTTCATCTACGCTGATTGAAGTGGATTTAACAAGTGACATCAATAAGGGATCATAGACTTCACCTGGTTAGTCTATATCATGGAAAGAGCAGGGGTTCTTAAGGTTTTG
This sequence comes from Salvelinus alpinus, assembly GCF_045679555.1. Classification (NCBI taxonomy): domain Eukaryota; kingdom Metazoa; phylum Chordata; class Actinopteri; order Salmoniformes; family Salmonidae; genus Salvelinus; species Salvelinus alpinus. The sequence continues at coordinate 35,751,828 of NC_092100.1, read as the reverse complement.
TATACTCAGTGTGTAATGAATGGTTCTTATTGAAAACCACAACGTAATAGAGAACTGATGAGGACTTACACAACAATGAAAGGACAGATATTCATTTTGGACAGCCAACGTAATGATTAGGTCCAGCCATATGTAAAAGCTAAACTCAAAGTGCCAATGCTCTTATTCACCACACACACACACACACACACACACACACACACACACACACACACACACACACACACACACACACACACACACACACACACACACACACACACACACACACACACACACACACACACACACACACACACACACACACACTTGTCCTCGTTGTAAATCAGAGTGAGTTCTGGGCAGAGTGGAAAGAAACAGGATGTGACTGGTTGTATAGATCTACAGATCATAGGGGAGTCAATGCGGAGTGTGTTAGACCAGTTGGGGGCGGTGTATCATCTAGCAGGCTGCTCAGGGATTCATCACACTGTATTGTTTACAACTATACACCTTCCTTGTGATTCTACATTGATTCACTTTCTGACACACCACAATTGACAAAGGACCCTTCCCAAATGGTTCACTTTCCTATCATTCAGAGCCATTTTATCTACCTGTGATTCAGACTCCCCTTTGCATTTGAGTTGAAATCACTCTGCTGTGATGCAGTTGATTCTCCTGACTGTGTGTGGACGGTTGTGTGTAGATTTTCCAGACTGTGTTGTTGTGACTCAGCCAGAACAGCTGATGAGTCACCTCATCCCACCCTGAACGGAGGGGGTTGTAATCAGGGAGGAGAGCTCTGAGCGAGGGTTAATGAATGCAGGTCACATTGATCTGCCTCTATGCGTGCGCACACACACACACACACACACACACACACACACACACACACACACACACACACACACACACACACACACACACACACACACACACACACACACACACACACACACACACACACACACACACACACACACACACACACACACACACACACACACACACACACACACACACACACACACACACACACACACACAAACTGCTCTGTCTGATGCCAACAGCTACTCCTGCACATTGCTGACCTGCCACAGTACAACACTGTAGACCATGAGACCACAGGTCTTCTCTATCTGACTAAATAGAGGAGCCATGCTAAATAGAGGAGCAGTACAGATGTTGACATTACACAACAAGCGAGATACCACAATGGGAAATGGGAATAGTTGTTAGCAGAAAAGCAAATTAATTATCTCAATGAGCTTAAATCAAGTCTCCATGTGTCAGTCAAGGTTTTTCATCACCAATGTGTGTTTTACCAAACCACCTCTTTTACACTAACAGCTTGGCAGTACCCCAATACATCTGTGTTGTCTGTATGTAGCATCAGTGCTAGCTGTAGATAGGATCACAGTAGTAGCAGCTGCATCAGTAGACCTCTGTAGCGATAACATCACTCTAGTCTGTTGGCACAGTCCTGCAAGCCTTCCTCCTGCCTCACACTCACCCTTCACTGTTACCGCTAAAACACACATACACACACGCTCACACGAGCAAAAACACACACACAGTCACCAGCCTCATTGCCTGAAACATTTAATTTCCACTCTCATCCGGACATATGGGGAATGGTGAAACACGCCCAATATTTACACATCACCTCCCTGTCAAAGATCCCCCGTCCCCCCAAGCAATGTCCTGTAAACCTTCATCACCCCTTCCCCTTCCTTGCCCTTGTGTATCACTGACTAACCCCCCTCCCCACACACCCCTCATCCAATTCTACCTCTCCACCACAAACCACAGACCTCAGTCCACCAAGCTTTATCATATCAGCTATGTTTATGACAGTTCTGCTATGATAGATATGCTATGTCTCTCACTTTAATATGTCATCCTCAGTGATTTTGTTATGAGTGTTATAAAACTGTCAAATAAACGAAATTGAACTAAATCCTGAACGTGACTCGATTTGTGACCCAGATTCTTGAGAACATCCAGTAAATCTGTGAGGTGTTAGAGAAATAATTTGAGCCGATACTACACCACCTAAGTTTGCTAAGAGTTTAGGAGACTCTTTCCATACAATTATAGCACACAGGTACTTTGAAATCTGGTGGGAGCTTGTAATCTGGTTCACACAGAGAGGAGGCTGAGACTGGAATACGATTAGGAATATTTATTCTGGACAATGTATCTTTTAAAATTTACCCAGGTAAAAGGATATTGATGTGACTTTGTCTATCAGTCTATATGATATTGTCGGGAATAATAGCAATTCCACATGCTCAAGGACAAAACCAACAAATCAATAGAACAAATCAGTAAGTCTGCCAAGTACTGAAGAAGAAACAATTCAAAACGATATCTACATGTAAAACCCACTGTCGCTCCCACTGCTCGCTCACTCTGCTCACTCTGCCAAAATGATATCTACATGTAAAACCCACTGTCGCTCCCACTGCTCGCTCACTCTGCCTGCTCAACCCAGATCTTAAGCTAGAGATATCTGTTTTTTTGCATGGGCTGCATCTCAGTACACCGCATCTGACAATGTCACCCTTCCACATCTGCAGTGAAAGGTGGCAGAGCTAGAGCTGTGTTTGTCAGACCATGAGACATCCCAAAAAATGGTTCACCATGGTGTTCTCCGTTTTGCCAATTGTTTGGTTTCACAAAACTAGACTATAGATGGGTACGAGTTAAAATTTTTTATCAATGTATACACTGTATAAAGAGAGAGTTAAATATGCCTGAAAAGGTACTAAAACTCAAAATAGCGGGAATAGAGAGGACACTGCACTCCCAGCTGCTCTATCAGGACGGCCCATTGCTCCTGTTTATGCATTCGAAATGTATTCAGAACCCTTCCCTTTTTCCAAATGTTGTTACGTTACAGCCGTTGTTATGTTTTCCAATGTCTTTGAGTAGCCCAGCCTGAGCTTGGACCCAATCGAGACCTGAAAATAGCTGTGCAGCGACGGTCTCCATCCAACATGACAGAGCTTGAGAGGATCTGCAGAGAAGAAGGGGAGAACATCCCCAAACACAGGTGTGCCAAGCTAGAAACGTCATCAAATCAAATCAAATGTTTTTGGTCACATACATGTGTTTAGCAGATGTTATTGTGGGTGTAGAGAAATGCTTGTAATACCCAAGAAGACTTGAGGCTGTAATCGCTGCCAAAGGTGCCTCAACAAAGTACTGAGTAAAGGGTCTGAATACTCATGTAAATGTCATATTCAGTTTTTTATGTTTAATACATTTGCAAAAATTTCAAATCATCTGTTTTCGCTTTGTCAATATAGGGTATTGTGTGTTGATTGATGAGGCAAAAAGAATATTGAATCAATTTTAAAATTAAGCTGTAACGTAACAAAATGTGGAAACACTCAATGGGTCTGAATACTTTCCGAATGCACTACCTACATTCAGCACGCTACGAACACTCTGACCCATTACACTACAAAAACAACTCACTGGGTTAGACATAGATTTGAACCTGCGACCAATCTAACCTCTGAGCTACCTGCTGCCTCCAGACCTCCCTACAACCATGCCAGCCTCTATATAAACCTACTGTATACCAAATCATAAGGCTTTACTCTGTACACTCCCTCTGTAGGTGATAAATGTTCCTCCCATGCCTCATTTAACACACTGAACAGAGACCAGTAAACTCCAAATAACTATAAAGACTTGGAACACCCCTTGGTGAACCTGCCCCTCACCTACACTGGCTTAGGGACTGCTGATGCATGGAACACAGAGGACGGAGAGAAGAAGAATGAGAGGGAGAGTGTATGAGATATATTCAGTGTTCTATGTGACCTTTCCATGTTCATAGCCCCTGTAATGTTATTAACAGTGCAGTCACAGCCTCAGCCATGACCATCAATTAGAGCCTTCTGCCAGCACACACACTGCCTCACCTCAGAGGAGCTCTCTCTCTCTCTCTCTCTCCATCTCTCTCCATCTCTTCAGCTATCCTTCTCCCCCCTCCCTCCTGTACCTAACAGATTTAACATACACTATACACTGCATTTGGAAAGTAATCAGACCCCTTGACAATTTCCACATTTTGTTACATTACAGCATTAATCTAAAATGGATTAAATAAAATAAAAATCGCAGCAATCTGCACACAATATCCCATAATGATACAGCAAAAAGTGTTTTTTATAAATGTTTGCAAATGTATTACAAATGAAAACATAAATACCTTATTTACATAACTATTCAGACCCTCTGCCCTGCTAGAGCTGCCCAGGTCAATTGTAAGTGCTGTTATTGTGAAGTGGTAAAGCCTAGGAGCAAAAACGGCTCAGCCGCAAAGTGGTAGGCCACACAAGCTCACAGAAGAGGACTGCCACTCACTACTGAGTTCCAAACTGCAATTGGAAACAACGTCAGCACAATAACTCTTCATGGGGAGCTTAAGATCACCATGCGCAATGCCAAGTATCGTTTGGATTGGGGTAAAGCATGCCGCCATTGGACTCTAGAGCAGTGGAAACGCATTCTCAAGGAGTGATGAATCATGCTTCACCTTCTGGCAGTCCGACGGACGAATCTGGGTTTGGCGGATGCCAGGAGAACACTACCTGCCCCAATGCATAGTGCCAACTGTAATGATTAGTGGAGGAGGAATAATGGTCTGGGGCTGTTTTTCATGGTTTGGGCTAGGCCCCTTATTTCTAGTGAAGGGAAATCTTAACGCTACAGCATACAATGACATTCTAGACAATTCTGTGATTCCAACTTTGTGGCAACAGTTTGGTGAAGTCCCTTTCTTGTTTCAGCATGACAATGCCCCTGTGCATAAAGCGAGGTTCATACATACTGTATATGTTTTGTCAAGGTTGGTGTGGAAGAACTTGACTGGCCTGCACAGAGCCCTGACTTCAACCCCATCGAAACCTTTGGGATGAATTGGAATGGCGACTGTGAGCCAGGCCTAATTGCCCAACATCAGTGCCCGACCTCAATAATGCGCTTGTGGCTGAATGGAAGCAAGTCCCAGCAGCAATGTTCCAACATCTAGTGGAAAGCCCATGATTTTGGAATGAGATGTTTGATGAGCAGGTTTCCACATACAGTACTTCTGGTCATGTAGTGTACTTCAACATCTTCTAGTATTTTACGTAACAGAGAATTATTACACAACCACAGTGTATTACACAATTATAACACATCATTGCAATACCATTTGGATGTGGTATAATTACAAAAGTTCGTTATCAAATAAAATATCTCAATACAGTGCAGAGCGTTTAATTTGCCGCTGGGGGGCAAGGAGACTCCCAGCTCCACTAAAACCATTGACAATTATTTGGTTGTAATATCGTCTCCTATTGAACAGCACAGTCAAAGTTCCAAAGGCTGGGCCTAGTATAGTGTCTAAGAGATCATACAATATGTTTTGTTGTGATTTCTATGTTGTTGATGTAAATAATATTTGTTGGTCCGGGGTGTGTAATGAGGAGCAAACTTGACACATTCATGAAATTGCTTATCCCAGTTACTAATAAGCAGGCACCCATCTAGAAAATGACTGTTAAAACTGTTAACTGTGGATGATGAGGAATTTAAGAAAGGTAAGGTTGAGAGGGATGAGGCAAAAGGAATAGAAAATAAGTCTGGCTGCACAACCGATTGGCAAATGCACTGCAAATTGACAAATCATTTGACTAAACTTAATAAAAAGAAGAATAAACTACACTATGAAACAAAGATAAATTACATAAAGAATGATAGTAAAAAACTTTGGAGCACCTTCAATAACATTTTGGGAAAAAAGGTGGCTCAGTCATCACAAAACCGACTGATATTGCCAACTAATTTAATGATTTCTTTCAATGGCAAGATTAGCAAACTTAGGCATGACATGCCAACAACAAACACTGACACTACATATCCAAGTATATTTAACCAAATTATGAAAGACAAGCATTGTAATCTTTAATTCCTTAAAGTGAGTGTGGAAGAGGTGAAAACATTTATATTGTCAATCAACAATGACAAGCCACCGGAGTCTGACAACATAGATGGAAAATTACTGAGGATAATAGCGGACGATATTGCCACTCTTATTTGCCAGATCTTCAATTTAAGTCTACTATAAAGTGTGTGCCCTCAGGACTGGAGGGAAGCAAAAGTCATTCAGCTTCCATAGAATAGTGAAGTCCCCTTTACTGGCTCAAATAGCCGACCAATCAGCCTGTTACCAATCCTTAGTAAAATTGTGTTTGACCAGATACAATGCTATTTTACAGTAAACAAATTGACAACAGACTTTCAGCACACTTATAGGAAAGGACATTCAACAAGCACAGCACTTACACAAATGACTGATGATTGGCTGAGAGAAATTGATGATAAAAAGATTGTGAGGGCTGTTTTATTAGACTTCAGTGCAGCTTTTGACATTATCGATCATGATCTGCTGCTGGAAAAAAACATATGTGTTATGGCTTTACATCCCCAGCTAAATTGTGGATAAAGAGTTACCTGTCTAACAGAACACAGAGGGTGTTATTTAATGGAAGCCTCTCCAACACAATCCAGGTAGAATCTGGAATTCCCCAAGGCAGCTGTCTAGGCCCCTTACTTTTTTCAATCTTTACTAACGACATGCCACTGACTTTGAGTAAAGCCAGTGTGTCTATGTACAGTATGGGGATGACTCAACACTATACACGTCAGCTACTACAGCGACTGAAATGACTGAAACACTTAACAAAGAGCTGAAGTTAGTTTCAGAATGGGTGGCAAGGAATAAGTTAGTCCTAAATATTTCAAAAACTAAAAGCATTATATTTGGGCAAAATTATTCACTATACCCTATAGCCACGATACCCTAAACCTCAACTAAATATTGTAATAAATAATGTGGGAAATTAGCAGGTTGAGGTGGACAAAACTTATTGATAAAACAGAAGCTAAAATGGGGAGAAGTCTGTCCCTGTCACATTCTGACCTTAGTTAATTTTTAATGTCTTTATTTTAGTTTGGTCAGGGCGTGAGTTGGGGTGGGCATTCTATGTTGTTTTTCTATGTTTTTGTTCTGTAGGTAATTTTCTATGTGTTTGGCCTAGTATGGTTCTCAATCAGAGGCAGGTGTCAGTCGTTGTCTCTGATTGGGAGCCATATTTAGGTAGCCTGTTTTTCACTGTGTTTTGTGGGTGATTATTTTCTGTTCTGTGTTTTGCTTCACCGTACAGGACTGTTCGTTTTGTCGTTTTATTGTTTTTGTTCAGTGTTCAGTATTCATATTAAAACAATATGGACACTTACCACGCTGCGCATTGGTCCCCCTCTTCTTCCACCCATGACGAGCGTTACAGTCCCTAATAAAGCGGTGCTCTACCTTCTTAACATCACCATCAACAAGGCAGGTCCTACAGGCTCTAGTTTCGTCGCACCTGGACTACTGTTCGGTAGTGTGGTCAGGTGCCACAAAGAGGGACTTAGGAAAATTGCAATTGGCTCAGAACAGGGCAGCACGGCTGGCCCTTGGATGTACACAGAGCTACCATTAATAATATGCATGTCAATCTCTTCTGGCTGTGGAGGAGAGATTGACTTCCTCACTACGTATTTGTGAGAGGTATTGACATGTTGAAAGCACCAAGGTGTCTGTTTAAATGACTAGCACACAGCTCAGACACCCATGCATACTCCACAAGACATGCCACCAGAGGTCTCGTCACAGTCCCCAAGTCCAGAACAGACTATGGGAGGCGCACAGTACTACCAGCCATGACTACATGGAACTCTATTCTACATCAGGTAACTGATGCAAGCAGTAGAATCAGATAAAAAAAACAGATAAAAAAACTCCTTATGGAACAGCGGAGACTGTGAAGAAACACATACTGTACATAGGCACAGACACATGCACACACACGATAACATCCACATTATACACACACGTACACACGGAATTTGTGTTGTAGATATGTGGTAGTGGAGTAGGGGTCTGAGGGCACACACTTAGTGTGTTGTGAAATCTGTTATGAATGTATTGTAATGTTTTTAAAATTGTATAACTGCCTTAATTTTGCCGGAACCAATGAAGAGAAGCTAATGCATTGGCAGCAGCTAATGGGGATCCATAATTAATACAAGTACAAATAGTCAGAACATTTCTTTTAAAATATTATTCCATGCAAAACAATTGTGCAGATTTAGCTCTATCACCAGAGTAATACAGCAAGTAATTGCATGCTTTTCATGATCAGTAAACATCAGTTGATCATTTCATTTCAGATAGGTCACAGTAGCCATTAATTGGATATTTGAGTGATATGAAATAAAAGTTAACTATACCTGGCAAGTATGAGTGGTTTAGGTTAATTTCCCATCCTTTGTGGGCTCTGCCTGTTAAGCAGTTAGCAGAAGGGCACATTTGCTGATATACTGTTAGCCTTTCATGTTTACTTTTCTACCTGTAGAAACTTTGTTTTGGCTAAACATATAAGTAGACCTAATGTACCTTTTTAGTAGCCATCGGAGAGTATTCAGACCCCTTGACTTTTTCCACATTTCGTTACGTTACAGCCTTATCCTAAAATGAATGAAATAAATACAAATTTCTCAGCAATCTACACACAATACCCCATAATGACAAAGCAAAATGTATAAAATACAAACAACAGAAATACCTTATTTACATAAGTATTCAGACACTTTGCTATGAGACTCGAAATTGAGCTCAGGTGCATCCTGTTTCCATTGATCATTTCATTGATTTTTACAACTTGATTGGAGTCCAGCTGTGTTAAGATTGGACATGATTTGGAAAGGCACACTCCTGTCTATATAAGGTCCCACAGTTGACAGTGCGTGTCAGAGCAAAAACCAAGCCATGAGGTCAAAGGAATTGTCCGTAGAGCTCCGAGTTCAATATGGTGCCGGAGGGGAGGGCTGCCGTCTTATCTTTTCTTAACCAACCATGCTATTTTGTTAGTTTTTTTGCGTCGTTCATAATTTGTTTGGTACATAATGTCGCTGCTACCGTCTCTTATGACCGAAAAGAGCTTCTGGACATCAGAACTGGGATTACTCACCTCAAATTGGACGAGGAGTTCTTCTTCAATGAGTCGGATGCGAGGGATATGCTACAGACACCCGACCAGGCCCAGATCCACGTGATTCGCTGGAAAAGGAAACATAGGTTTCGCGGAAAGAGATCAGGATGCCTTGTGAGGATCAGGTGACGAGTGGCTAATCTGCCCTTGCCTTCCGTTCTGCTAGCTAACGTTCAATCGCTGGAAAATAAATGGGACAAACTTAAAGCACATATATCCTACCAACGGGACATTAAAAACTTGGTTTCACCGAATCGTGGCTGAACAATGACATTAAGAACATACAGCTGGCGGGTTATACACTCTATCGGCAGGACAGAACAGCAGCCTCTGGTAAGACATGGGGCAGGGGCCAATGCATATTTGTAAACAATAGCTGGTGCCCGATATCTAAGGAAGTCTCAAGCTTTTGCTCACCTGAGGTAGAGTATCTCATGATAAGCAGTAGAGAGTTTTCATTTGAATTTTTCGTAGCTGTCTACATTCCACCACAGACCGAGGCTGGCACTAAAACTGCACTCAATGAGCTGTATTCCGCCATAAGCAAACAGGAAAACGCTCATCCAAAGGCAGTGCTCCTAGTGGTCGGGGACGTTAATGCAGGGAAACTCTAATCAGTTTTACCTCATTTCAAATTCTGGACCACCTTTACTCCACACACAGACACATGTACAAAGCTCTCCCTCACCCTCCATTTGGCAATTCTGACCATAACTCTATCCTCCTGATTCCTGCTTATAAGCTAAAAATTCAAGCAGGACGCACCAGTGACTCGGTCAATAAAAAAGTGGTCAGATGAAGCAGATGCTAAGCTACAGGACTGTTTTGCTAGCACAGACTGGAATATGTTCCCGGGATTCGTCAATGGCATTAAGGAGTACACCACATCAGTCACTGGCTTTATGAATAAGTGCATTGAGGACATCATCCCCACAGTGACTGTACGTACCCCAACCAGAAGCCATGGATTACAGGCAACACTCGCTCTGAGATAAAGGGTAGAGCTGCTGCTTTCAAGAAGCGGGACTCTAACCCGGAAGCTTATAAGAAATCCCGCTATGTCCTCTGACGAACCATCAAACAGGCAAAGTGTCAATACAGGTCTAAGATCAAATCGCACTACACTGGCTCCCACGCTAGTTGGATGTGGCAGGGCTTGCAAACTGTTATGCTCGCTTTGAGGCAAGTAACACTGAAACATGCATGAGAGCACAGCTGTTCCGGACGACTGTGTGATCCCGCTCTCCGCAGCCGATGTGAGTAAAAGCTTTAAACAGGTCAACATTCACAAGACCGCTGGGCCAGACGGATTACCAGGACGTGTACTCCGAGCATGCGCTGACCAACTGGTAAGTGTCTTCACTGACATTTTCAACCACTCCCTGTCTGAGTCTGTAATACCAACATATTTCAAGCAGACCACGATAGTCCCTGTGCCCAAGAACACTAAGGTAACCATGCCTAAATGACTAACGCCCCGTAGCACTCACGTGTTTAAACATGAAATTCTTTGAAAGGCTGGTCATGGCTCACATAAACACCATTATCCCAGAAACCCTAGACCCACTCCAATTTTCTTACCGCACCTACAGATCCACAGATGATGCAATCTCTATTGCACTCCACACTGCCTTTCCCACCTGGACAAAAGGAACACCTATGTGAGAAAGCTATTCATTGACTACAGCTCAGCGTTCAACACCACAGTGCCCTCAAAGCTCATCACTAAGCTAAGGACCCTTGGTATAAACACCTCCCCCTGCAACTGGATCCTGGACTTCCTGACGGGCCACCACCCAGATAGTAAGGGTAAGTAACAACACATCCACCACGCTGATCCTCAAAAAGGGGCCCCTCAGGGGTGTGTGCTCAGTGGCCAGGCACAACTCCAACACCATCATTAAGTTTGCTGATGACACAACAGGGGTAGGCCTGATCACCGACAACGATGAGACAGCCTGTAGGGAGGAGGTCAGAGACCTGGCCTTGTGGTACAAGGACAACAGCATCTCCCTCAATGTGATCAAGACAAAGTTGATGATTGTGGGCTACAGGAAAAGGAGGACCGAGCACGCCCCATTCTCATTGACGGGGCTCTAGCGGAGCAGGGTGAGAGCTTCATGTTCCTTGACGTCCACATCACCAACAAACTAACATGGTCCAAGCACACCAAGACAGTCGTAAAGAGGGCACGACAAAACCTATTACCCTTCAGGACACTAAAAATATTTGGCATGGGTCCTCAGATCCTCAAAAGGTTTTACAGCTGCACCGTCGAGAGCATCCTGACAGGTTGCATCACTGCCTTGTATGGCAACTGCTCAGCCTCTGACCGCAAGGCACTACAGAGGGTGGTGCGTACGGCCCAGTATATCGCCGGGGCTAAGCTTCCTGCCATCTAGGACCTCTATACCAGGCGGTGTCAGAGGAAGGCCCTAAAAATTTAATCAAATGGCTACACAGACTATTTGCAATTGACTTGAATTAAAATGGAATTGACGAAGCGGTGTATATGATTGGCTATATGTGCTGTATGCCAAAATGAGGCAGCAGCGCTGCTCTGGTGTGAAATTAACAGCTCTTTACTACACCCCCAGGAGCAAGTCTGAACACCAGCAGAGAGAGAGGGAAAGATGGAAAAAGAGATGGAAAGAGAGATGGAGAGGGAGGAAGGTGACCATTAACTAAAGGCAGAGAGAGGGAGGGAGACTCCTTCTCCTGCATTCAAATGACACATAATCCAGCGCTATCAGCTCTGCTCTCCCTTCATCCCTCCAACCTCTCTCTTTTCCTCATTCCTCACTGAAAATGTTGTGCATTAGCATCGCTCAACTATCTCCCTCCCTCCCTCTAGGTCTATCTGGGAGAGGAGGGGAGATAGAGGAGGAGATGAAATGAGAGAAGGAAAGGAGGAGAGAGAAGCTTATCCAGCAGAGAGAGAAGCAGTCAACTCCAGCCTCAATGATGTCAGAGATCCCCCCAAAGCACACGCACGCGCACACACACACACACACACACACACACACACACACACACACACACACACACACACACACACACACACACACACACACACTCACTCACTCACTCACACAAAAACTCACACACACACAGCACCTCACTAACAATATCATATTGTTCGGTCTTGTGGCCATCATGTATGTGGTTAATACTTAGTGGCATAATGAATTACAAGGGGAAAACTGCCTGGTACACACAATACAATGTATTTGTACAGCAGCACTGGTGTATTGTGCTCTGTGCTCTGGGAAGGAGAAGGGAGGGGGAAGAAACACATAAATACTCTGAGGGTTTACAGTTAACATAGATACTGGAGGGAGATGGAGAGAGAGAGAGAAGGGAGTGGGGGGTGAATTTGTTAATACAAAGGAACACTGCATCAAACCAATGAACTGCTCTGAGCCTGCCTGGCTGGCTGGGGGGGTGTGTGTGTGTGTGTGTGTGTGTGTGTGTGTGTGTGTGTGTGTGTGTGTGTGTGTGCGTGCGTGCGTGCGTGCGTGCGTGCGTGCGTGCGTGCGTGCGTGCGTATGTGGCTGTTTGAGCCGTGGCTGAGAGGGAGAGGAGTGCGTCAGCATTACATTCACGTTCCCACTGAAGGACAATGGGAGGGGGCAGAGACAGTCTTAGCTCCTCTCAAGACACACACCCAGGGAAAAAAGAGAGGCTGTAGAATAAATAACAAGAAGAGAAGAGGAGATGGGGATTGGAATGCTGCTGATGCTGCGACGGTGTCATGCCTGTTTGCCTGCTTGTGTGCCTCCTCTCTCTCTTCCGCTCTCTCACTCTCCCTTTTGCTTTCCCCCTCTCTCTCTTCCTATCTCTCTCCTCCACCGTGGTTACTGCAGTAGTCCAGCAGCCAGTCGGGAGCTTCTCAGCCACACAGAGAGCTAACTGCCACAACTTGCTACCTCACCTCATACCTACAGCCCTCAGTCCTGAACTCAGCCCTGGGGATCAACTTGTAGACAACCAGGACAGACAGAGGGATACGGCAGGAGACACACACCTCAGGGGAGAGGGCACCAGGCCAGGAGCCCCCCATTCCTGGCTCATTTTACGGATACCAGCTACAGATATATACCCTTCACAGCCACCATCGCATCCACACAACAGGAATCTACTCCTCTCTCTCTCTCTAAAGCGTAGCTCCAGCAGCACTGCGCTCCCCTCCTCCCTCCTCTCTAACCAGCACCACCATTTCTCCACCCCCCCCCCCCCCCCCACCCCCTCAGGAGGAATCGCTGGATTATTGCTAACTATGCTGCACGCGGCAGGCTGCAGCTGCTATAGACACAGCCAGGCAAACCAATGCAAGGAGAGGACCAGAAGAGAAGAGAGAAAAAGAGAGAATAGGGGGGTGACTGCATCGGGAGTCCTTTAGCTTTTCCCTCTCTCTCTTTCTCCATCCATCAGAGCGGGGCTAATCAGGCACCAGCTAGCCGTCGGCAAAGTCACAGAGACGGAGGGCTCTCTGCCGACACACACACACACAGAAACACATGAACACGCTCACATGCACGAGGACCTGCCAAAATGGGGGATTTTTTATAATTTTAATTCTGTAATTTTTTTCCTTCTGCTCAGTGTGTCTGGTTTATACTGCGTGATGGAGCAGTTTGATTCGTCAACAGAGGGGGCCGTGTGTCTGCGGCTGCAGGCAGGGAGAGGGGGAGAGGAGGGGGGCTGGGGGACGCCAGGCACCTGCTTAGCTTAACCCACACGGCCTGTCCTTTCCCACCGAGCCTGTAGTCTCTACACGCTGCTCCACTCCGCTCTGCTCCTCTCACCACTGGCTAACAGGAGACATCTTGTTCCATTGGTTAACACAGGGACATTACCACCACATTCCAGAGGAAGGAGAAGAACTGAAATTAAATATATTTTTCACTTTTCTGATTTTCCATTGAAGTGAACTACACGGCTGTGGTTTATGATTGGTTTTCGCAAAGGAAGAAGAAACAGGCCATTTCAGAACTAATGAGGTAGGTGATTGATCCTGGTTTTCAACCGTTTGTTTTTATCACTGCAAAGCATTCTGCTTCTGCTGCTGCTCTGCCTTCAATTTAATCTCTCTTTCTCCCTCTATTCCCCCTCCCCTTCTTTCACTCTCTCTCTTCCTCCCCTCTATTACTCTCCCTCTCTCTTTCTCTTTTCTTCTCTCCCTCTCTCTTTCTCTATCTCACTTTCTCTCCCTGTCTGTCTCTGCGTAGCGTCTCCCAGTCCCATCGATGGCGTGGCGAGCCCTGTCCTTGTTCCAGCCAGGGTAGGAGGGTGTTGTGTCCTCCTCTAGCGTCTGTCTCCCCCCACCATGCTGAATAATGAGTCCTCCGAACCATGAGTCCTGTGGGCCAGGTTTCTCTGCAGCCCACCTGGAACGCAGCCCTGCTCACCCTGCTAGCCCTCACCATGGTGCCAGCTCTCAGTGTGTACCAGCCTGCCGGCCTGGGTGCTCCCTCTAACCCCCAGAACTGCCCTGCGGTGTGCTCCTGCACCAACCAGCTCGCTAAGGTGGTGTGTACGCGCCGTGGCCTGGTCAGGGTGCCCCCCGGGATCCCCACCAACACCAGGTACCTCAACCTGATGGAGAACAGCATCGAGACCATCCAAGCTGACACCTTCAGACACCTACACCATCTTGAGGTGCTGCAGCTGGGCAGGAACGCCATCAGGCAGATTGAGGTGGGGGCCTTCAATGGCCTGACCAGCCTCAACACCCTGGAGCTGTTTGACAACAGACTGACGGGGATCCCCAGCGGGGCCTTTGAGTACCTGTCCAAGCTGAGGGAGCTGTGGCTGAGGAACAACCCCATCGAGAGCATCCCGTCCTACGCTTTCAACAGGGTGCCCTCTCTGATGAGGCTGGACCTGGGCGAGCTCAGGAGGCTGGATTACATCTCTGACGGGGCCTTTGAGGGCCTGCAGAACCTCAAGTACCTGAACCTGGGGATGTGTAACCTTATGGAGATGCCTGTCCTGTCACCCCTGACAGGCCTGGAGGAGCTGGAGATGTCTGAGAACACTTTCCCTGTGATGAAGCCTGGCTCGTTCCGCGGCCTGTGCTCCCTACAGAAACTCTGGATTATGAACTCTGGGATCACCGTGATTGAGAGGAACGCTTTTGATGACATTACGGCGCTGGTGGAGCTGAATCTAGCCCATAATAACCTGTCGTCTCTCCCCCACGACCTCTTTGCCCCGCTGCAGTACCTGGTGGAACTTCATCTCCACCACAACCCCTGGAGGTGTGACTGTGACGTGGTCTGGCTGTCCTGGTGGCTCAGGGAGTACATCCCCACTAACTCCACCTGCTGCGGCCGCTGCCACTCCCCTGCCCACATGAGAGGACGATACCTGGTGGAGGTGGACCAGACCACATTCCAGTGCTCTGCTCCCTTCATCCTGGATGCTCCCAGGGACCTCAACATCTCTGCAGAGAGAGTGGCTGAACTCAAGTGTCGTACAGCCTCCATGTCATCGGTCCGATGGCTGCTTCCTAACGGGACCGTTCTGACCCACGGCTCAGCTCACCCTCGGATTTCTGTCCTTAACGACGGAACACTCAACTTCTCCAATGTTCTGCCATCGGACACAGGCGTCTACACCTGCATGGTAACTAACATGGCGGGTAACTCCAACGCCTCGGCCTACCTGAATGTCAGCAATGCCGAACTCAACACCTCCAACCTGTCCTATTTCACTACACTGACTGTGGAGGTGCTGGAGCCCACCGTAGAGGAGATCCCCAAACCCAAACCCACCATCCCAGCCTCGCCCTCCGTGTTCCAACCCGTCTTCATCTCCACACCCACTGTGTTGCTCCAGAACACCCAGACCCCCCGCCAGATATCTCTCCCCACGGCCCGTGGCCCCATCCACCCTCCCCCCAGCCTGGACGAGGTCATGAAGACAACCAAGATCATCATTGGCTGCTTCGTTGCGGTGACGCTCCTGGCCGCTGCCATGTTGATTGCCTTCTACAAGCTGCGTAAGCGGCACCAGCAGCGGAGCACGGTGGCGGCGGCGCGGACCATTGAGATCATCCAGATGGACGAGGAACTTCCCCAGGTTCCATCGGCCAGATCAGGTTCTAGCGGGTCTGAGGAGACTGGGCTAGCTTTGCCCATGTTACTGGAACACAACAGCACCGTCTTCAATAAGGAATACATCTCGTCGTCCTCATCGTCCTCCCACAGAGACAGGGACAGACACAGAGACAGGGACAGCGACAGGGACAGAGCTGCCTACGGGGCTCACTGGACCCATAACAACTTGGGAAACTCCCTGCATCGCTCCTCCAGCCGCCAGTATTATCAGCAGCATCACAGCCTCATCAGCACCATCGCAGAGCCGTACGTCATTAAGACCACTCACACCAAGGAGAAGGTCCAAGAGACCCAGATCTAGGAGACTCATGCTGGCCTTACTGTGGATCTAGCTGTGTGGATCTAACTCAGTGGATTTCTATATGGATCTGACTTTACCCCCTCCTCTCCTCCTCTTCTCTCTGCTCACCAGTCCATGCAATAGAATGCACAAAGAAGACAGTAACTTTATTTTGTACAGGATGCAAAATAGAGACAGTTTTTTCTCTCTTGTACATGCTTATACATAAATATAGAAATATAAAAAATATAAAATAAATATACTATGAGGACGGTGGTGGAAGATTATATTTAAAAAAATTAAGTACAATTTAAACTATTTTCTAATAACTCGTAACTTCTATTTAAAAATGAGAGATGTTGAGATGCTGTGGGGGTAGCCTATATGATGATTGATTGAGGGAGCTGTCTTGAGGAAGACTGTTCTGTTTGTAATTTTGACCATTTAGAATGCAGTAAAACCCCTTTATACCCACAGCAGTTTATAGAACAACAAGCCCTAACATCAGATCAGTCTCCACAGGTTAAGCTTGTTAAAGCACCAATTCGTACTGTGCCAAACGTTGCAATAAAAGACTGGAAGATTAAGAAAACCAACAGCCACAACCAAGCAAAATCTAGACAGAGTAATTTGTCAAGGGAGAGCTGTGGAGAGAAGAGCATAGATTTTGCTGTTCAGTTGCTATCAGCCAAATGCTTTCAGACTGCAGTGGATTTCTGCAGCTAAGGTTTAACCCTTTCTTTATCAGAGCTAAGCTACACGTCTTTCTAAAAGCAGCTCTTTTTTATGTTACTGAATCTAAACCCATTTAGTATGATTGCATTTGATTTATCCCAGGTCCCCTTGGCTAAGATGAAGGACAGGCTATTGAACAGTGATTTGGTGTGATTACTTCATGCAGATTTCAGTTGCATAATGCATTATGTTTTATATCTTTTTTTCTTTCCTTGGGTTGCGACGTGCTTCTTAATAGCATTTGTAGTGTTTTGGGTTAATGTAGTGATGCATTAAAGCAGTTCTTTGCCTGCTCTCTGTAAGAGCTCTTCTATTGGTAATCCCTCACAGATACCGACATGTGGTGCAGAAGGACTGGGGTTTGCTGACCGATCTGCTTTTGAAAGAAAAAAAGGAGTGGGGTTGAAATGAAATGAATGTCTGGACATTGGGCTTGTTTCTCTGTGGACGTAATTGAAACAGTGAAATGTTTTTTTATTTTCCTTATTTTAGGTATTATTTCGAACATTATGGGGAGGCTATAAGGAGGCAAAAATAAATAAAACCTTTGGTTTGTATTTCTCTACTCGGACACATTGCCGTGCCATTCTTTTCCTTTTCCCTCTTGCTCACAGTGTGGCGATATTAGCTGGTAAGCCTGTTAGCATGTCAGTCCACAGACACTGAACAGAAAGAATTCTGAATTCCAAATGGAGTTCACCCCGTAGCCACTTCTGTAGATCTGAAAGGTCCAGATATAGCAATATGACAAATGCTTCACTTTGCCTTCTGATAAACTTGTGGATTTCTTTGCAATATCGCTTGGACCTATCCAATAATTTCAGATGTACTGTACATCAGTACCAAGGGAACAGGGGTCAGGATTGATTTGGAATCTAGAAGAAGACGTCATGCTATTTCTATGCTCTAAATCAAATCAAAATAAATCAAATCAAATTGTATTTGTCACATGATTTGTAAACAACAGGTGTAGTGATATGCTTACTTCCGCTTACTTACAGATCCTTCCCGACAATGCAGAGAATAAAATATAGAAATAACAGAAACATAATAATATGAGGAATAAATACACAATGAGTAATGATAACTTGGCTATATACACAGGGTAAGTACCAAGTCAATGTGCAGGGGTGCAAGGTATTTGAGTTAGATATGTACATATAGGTAGGGGTAAAGTGACTAGGCAACAGGATAGATAGTAAATAGTAGCAAAATTGTTAGTCCAAAAAGGGTCAATGCTGATAGTCTGAGTAGCTATTTAGTTAACTATTTAACAAACTATTTATGGTTTGGTAGAAAATGTTCAGGGTCCTGTTGGTTCCAGACTTGGTGAATCTGTAACACTTGCCGTACAGTAGCAGAAAGAAGAGTCTATGACTTGGGTGACTGGAATCTTTGACAATTTTTAAGGCCTTCCTCTGACACCACCTGGTATAGAGATCATGGATGGCAGGGAGCTCAGCCCCAGTTATTTACTGGGCCATACGCACTACCCTGTGTAGCAACTTGCAGTCAAATGTCAAGCAGTTGACATACCAAGTGGTGATGCAGCCAGTCAAGATGCTCTCAATGGTGAAGATGTAGAACGTTTTGAGGATCTGAGGTCCCATGGCAAATCTTTTCAGCCTCCTGAGGGGGAAGAGGCGTTGCCATGCATTCTTCATGACTGTGTTGGTGTGTGTGGACCATGATAATTCCTTAGTGATGTGGACACAGAAGAACTTGAAGCTCTTGACCTGCTCCACTACAGCCCCATCGTGCTCGGCCCTCCGTTTCCTGACGTCCACGATCAGCTTCTTTGTCTTGCTGATGTTGAGGGAGAAGTTGTTGGCCTAGCACCACACTGCCAGGCCACTTATCTCCTCCCTGCAGGCTGTCTTATCGTTGTCGGTGGACAGGCCAACCACCATTGTGTCATCATAAAACTTGATGATGGTGTTGGAGTCGTGGAGTATATATGTTGTTGACTACCTTCACCACCTGGGGGCGGCCCATCAGGAAGTCCAGGATCCAGTTGCAGAGGGAGGTGTTCAGTCCCAGGGTCCTTGGTGATGAGATTGGAGGGCACTATGGTGTTGAACGATGAGCTATAGTCAATGAACAGCATTCTCACATAGGTATTCCTGCTTGTCCAGGTGGGAGAGGGCAGTGTGGAGTGTAATAGAGATTGTGTCATCTGTGGATCTGTTGGGGCGTTATATAAATTGGAATCTGTCCAGAGTGTCTGGGATGATGGTGTTGATGTGAGCCATGACCAGCCTTTCAAAGCATTTCATGGCTACAGATGTGAGTGCTATGGGGTGATAATAATTTAGACAGGTTACCTTGACGTTCTTGGGCACATGGTGGTCTTGGACTATGGTGGTCTGCTTGAAACATGTAGGTATTACAGACTGGGTCAGGGAGAGGTTGAAAATGTTACTGAAGACACTTACTAGCTGGTCAGCGCATTCTCTGAGTACGCGTCCTGGTAATCCGTCTGACCCTGAGCCCTCTTTTCTCCTCTTCCCCTGTGATTCCTTTGCATTGCATTTCCTCTGGTCCCTGTCAGTGAATGAGTCTAGAAGTGAGGTTCTGTACAATGCTGCATTATCCTCCCTCCCACACTGTAGCTCCTCCCTCCCACCTCCTGATCTTCACATTGTCCCGAGGTGGTTAGATAGACACACACACACTGAATGCCAAATAAATCTCCAGCACCTTCCCCCTAGGCACTAAAAGCATAGATACAAGTAATGTGGTAGTAGCCACCTTGCCCTACGTTGGATTTCTGCTATATTCCTCACACCCATACAATCCTTTCAGGTATACAAAGGTGCATAGTTGCTATGGGGGTGATTTGGGGTTCAGTAACAGAGCTTGGGTGCATCCCAAAAATCTAACATAACTTCCTCTTCTTGTACATGTTTCTACTTACCTTGATGTGAGGAGACAAGTATTGGTAGTCATTCACCATATTGGTTCCCTCTTTTTGTCAGATCAGTGCAGATGAAGGCGCAAAAGAGAGGGAGATACTTTAGAACACTGAATTGAAGTTTGCATATGGTTACACTGTCAAAAACATATATCCAAATGAAAATGAATCCTTCCTTCTATCAATACGCGGATCTGTAGTACATCCCCTTTGTGGGGAAGTAGCCTACAGTGTAATTTATGTGTTGTGTAAATTACACTTTCACAATTTCACAATGAAAATGAATGATTCTTGTTATCACCAATAATACGCTTCTGTAGTACATTCCTAATGTGTGTGGGTTTCACCATGCCTTTTCCTGCACTGAAGCTTCTGAATAACCATGATGCCACACAGTTGAAAGGTCAAACATCAGAATTAAATGTTTATGGTCGTGTTCCCCTGCTCAGACGTTGTTGACGCTGATGTCAAATCTTACAATGCATACATCTTACAACAACCACATCATACGTTATAGCAATCTAGTGCCGACGGCACAGTCGATGACGTGGCACTCAACCATTGGTTGATGTATGCAAAGTCTGAGCAGGGGAACGTGATGTTCTGTAGTGACTAGTGCAACATCACTACAACTTCTCATCTGCCCCTTCAGATACACTCAGTCACCCTCTTTTCCTCTCAGCAGACACACAGACCGCTACTGTTTCCTCAGCTCAGCTCAGACCACCAAATATCCATCAGGGCCCAGAGGGGAACAGGAAGACAGGAAGGGAAGCATTGAAAATGTTCATGTTGCTCCAAAAGAGACGTTTCTCAGTTTATTTCAAGAGAAAGGAAGTACGAATGAGCCATTCAGTAATTACAGAGGCATTCTGCTGCCAGACTTGGAGGGGAACACCAAGGCTGTGTTTAAATCCAACAGGCATCAATTGGACTGGCCTTATCACTGAGCTGGACATTTCCTCTCTCAGCAGGCAGAGGGTACAGATACACTGCCTCTTCCTTCTTCTCCTTGTCCTCGTCTTTTTCAGCACCTCCTCCTCCCACTCCTTCTCCTCTTCCCATCCTCCTTCTTCCTCTTGTCTCTATAAATGCCTTAATCTACTACACATGATACATTCATAATGCATTACAGACAACTGGTTCCTGGAGAGTGTTATTGCCTGTTTTCTATCCCATCTGCTCCTCAGTGTGTGTGTGAGGACTGTATACAGGTGTGCTGATGGGAGCAGTTGTGCTCATTACTGGGTCAAGTGGATGTTTTCTGTCTTTTTCTCTGTAAGGTGAATAAGAACATGTTACACCAACGAGTCAGATACTCTCCTCTCCACTCCTAACATCTGAATGCTTTTGTGATGGGTGTTTTTACTGCAATATGGCAGCTTTGTCTGTTTGTTGAATGTATTCTGTTGAATGGAAAATCTTCTCCCCTTTTCTTGCTCTTCTGTGTCAGTGAAAGAGAAGTTACCTCTGAGAGACCATTAGCTCTGTCTGAGGCCTTTAATGTGGGGATTTACATCCTTTAAACCAGGTATATCCAATAATAATCCCGGAGTGCTAAAACACTTGTTGTTTTCATTTTCTCCCTCCAATCAGAGACTGATTCAGATTCAACACTAGGGTTGCCAAAGTTACTGGAATTTTCAGCAATGTTGGTAATTAACCGGTAATCTATGGTAATTTTGGTAATATATACATGAATAAATTAGAAAAATGTATTCATATAAAATATAATCTATAATCAATATCTATGTCCATATTGTCCATAGACCATAAGAGAAAATTACCTAATTAATGGAAAATGTATCTAATTAACAATGACATAATATGCAATTAACTCTGCAACTCTTCCAACTACTGACTTATTTTCAAAACTGCCACCAATGTGACGCCAAAACATTTACAACAAAAGTATATTGAGTAAAGTAAACAAAAGCCTGTAAAAATATAAATGATATGTTACGCTGAAACTCTCATATTAAACACCCACGGTATTCACTAAATTGATGGGATATATTTAGGGTAACGTTTTACAGCTTTGTCATTCACATTTTCGTATTAAAGTCATCATATTTTATCATTTATAATATCCTTGAAATTTTCCAGAATTCCAGTAGTTTGCTGGTAAACATAGAAAGTTACAATTAATATACCTTTCCTTTGCAACCCTACTTGGGGCACTATGCCACTTAACTCTCTGGCCAATCAGTTACAATTATGATCAATGTTCAATAACTGTGAGATAGAAAAGAAAAGAAGGTATTTGAATAGCTCTGATCCCGGCCCTTGTGAAGATCTGAAAGGATAGGCAGCAGCAAAATGGGAGAGGTAGCGCTATCACCATATTATTTTGTATCTACTGAAGTGTCTTTGTCTATGATAAGGGGTTATTGGTTGATTTGGTATTGGGCATTAGTCTACAAACACAAAAGCCCAAACAAAGGCTTGCTGTGACAACATCAGTAGTGCTGATACGAGACAGCTCCTCTCTCTTATCAGTAGCAGTGGAGTCTGTCATGCGTTCAGACTGTGCCTGCATGTTGCCTTGTTGCCAATGAGCTGTGAAGATGCCTTGTCATAACGTGTATCAGTCCCTCTTTCTCTCTCCCCTCCTCTTTGTCTGAAATTAATTGACTTAAAATCATTGACTTAAAGTCAACCACCCCCTTCTCTCTATCGCTCTCTCACCATCTGTCTTTGTCTTTCCGGACCACGCTTCTCTCTCTCTCTTTTCTTTTCTCTCGACTAACACAGGGATCACAGTGATGGAGGGTGGAGAGGTGGACGGGTGGATGAATGGTGGGATGTAAGAGTTGAGCTGTGGAGGGAGGACAGTGTGGTTTTGGTGGTTATTCTCCCGTCACCGCTGCATTTGTGCTGCAACAGGTTTGTGGGAAATGAACCATGGTCCTCTGGGTAAGAAATGACCCAGCCCTCCTTTCATTTCTCATCCCTCTCTCCGCAATCTATTAGTCAGCCAACACATTGAAGGCTTTCTCAGACCTCTACTCAGGCAGTCTTCCCTAGATCAAAACTCTTCCCTCTCTCTTCTCTCACAAAAACTTGTTGGTGTGATGGTTGATGAATTTATACTGTAGCATGTTTTCTATTCAAAATGATTGCACAGACATTCAGCAATTTTCAAAGTGAAGGGTACAATATATTTTCATATGACAGGAAAATAAATACTTGGATACAGTTATATGCTCCAGTAGATTGTATTATTCAAACAGAATATCGGAAGGTAGTGATGTGCCTTTTACTGAGGAGTGACTTCCGTCTAGACACTCTACCATAAAGACCTGATTGGTGGAGTGCTGCAGAGGTGGTTGTCCTTCTGGAAGGTTCTCCCATCTCCACAGAGAAACTCTGGAGCTTTGTCAGAGTGACCATCTGGTTCTTGGTCACCTCCCTGACCCAAGGCCCTTCTCCCTCGATTGCTCAGTTTGGCCGGGCGGCCAGCTCTAGGAAGAGTCTTGCTGGTTCCAAACTTCTTCCTTTTAAGAATGATGGAGGCCACTTTGTTCTTGGGGACCTTCAATGTTGCAGAAATGTTTTGGTACCCTTCCACAGATCTGTACCTTGACACAATCCTATCTCGGAGCTCTACAGACAATTCCTTCGACCTCATGGCTTGGTTCTTGCTCTGACATGCGCTGTCAACTGTGGGACCTTATAAAGACAGGTTAGTGCCTTTCCAAATCATGTCCAATCAATTTAATTTACCGTAGGTCGACGCCAATCAAGTTGTAGAAATATCTCAAGGATGATCCATGGAAACAGGATGCACCTGAGCTCTATATCGAGTCTCATAGCAAAGGGTTTGAATACTTATGTAAATAAGGTATTTCTGCTTTTTATTTTAATACATTTGCAAACATTTCTAAAAACCTTTTTTCTTTATTTAATCCAAGGCTGTAATGTAATTTTTTTTGGAAAAAGTCAAGTGGTCTGAATACTTTCCCAAGGCACTGTATATTAATTTAGTATGGGATATAGAAAATGAGAATCAAACCTCAAAGGTGGAATTTCCTTCAGATAGACAATACCAGTCAAAAGTTTGGATACACCTACTCATTCAATGGTTTTTCTTTATTTTTTTACTATTTTCATTGTATAATTATTGTGAACTCTGGAATGAGTAGGCGTGTCCAAACTTTTGACAGGTACAGTATGTGCACATACTAATATTAGGTTATTGAAAACAGACCGATGTTATTGTTCTTTCATAAAAGCAAAGGGAAAGATATGACATAAGAAGAAAATCATGTTTTTCAAAGACTGTAATCAAGTAGAGGCATGTCAACAGCACCATGTGCTTTGTGTGTGTTTTCATTAGCCATGTATTTTGTCCCTGGTCACAGCAATACAACATAACAATCAATTCGCAATAGATCAATGGGACTTGGAGCAGCCATGGATCACACACACACATGCACACATACATGGGGCAAAAAAGTATTTAGACAGCCACCAATTGTGCAAGTTCTCCCACTTAAAAAGATGAGAGAGGCCTGTAATTGTCATCATAGGTACACTTCAACTATGACAGACAAAATGAGGAAAAAAAATCCTGAAAATCACATTGTAGGATTTTTGATGAATTTATTTGCAAATTATGGTGGAAAATAAGTATTTTGGCCCATTCCTCCATGCAGATCTCCTCTAGAGCAGTGATGTTTTGGGGCTGTTGCTGGGCAACACGGACTTTCAACTCTCTCCAAAGATTTTCTATGGGGTTGAGATCTGGAGACTGGCTAGGCCACTCCAGGACCTTGAAATGCTTCTTACGAAGCTGAAAGACACGTTTCATCTTCAATGCCCCTGCTGATGGAAGGAGGTTTTCACTCAAAATCTCACGATACATGGCCCCATTCATTCTGTACTTTACACGGATCAGTCGTCCTGGTCCCTTGGCAGAAAAACAGCCCCAAAGCATGATGTTTCCACCCCCATGCTTCACAATAGGTATGGTGTTCTTTGGATGCAACTCAGCATTCTTTGTCCTCCAAACACGACGAGTTGAGTTTTTACCAAAAAGTTCTATTTTGGTTTCATCTGACCATATGACATTCTCCCAATCTTCTTCTGGATCATCCAAATGCTCTCTAGCAAACTTCAGACGGGCCTGGACATGTACTGGCTTAAGCAGGGGGACACGTCTGGCACTGCAGGATTTGAGTCCCTGGCGGCGTAGTGTGTTACTGATGGTAGGCTTTGTTACTTTGGTCCCAGCTCTCTGCAGGTCATTCACTAGGTCCCCCCGTGTGGTTCTGGGATTTTTGCTCACCGTTCTTGTGATCATTTTGACCCCACGGGGTGAGATCTTCCGTGGAGCCCCAGACCGAGGGAGATTATCAGTGGTCTTGTATGTCTTCCATTTCCTAATAATTGCTCTCACAGTTGATTTCTTCAAACCAAGCTGCTTACCTATTGCAGATTCAGTCTTCCCAGCCTGGTGCAGGTCTACAATTTTGTTTCTGGTGTCCTTTGACAGCTCTTTGGTCTTGGCCATAGTGGAGTTTGGAGTGTGACTGTTTGAGGTTGTGGACAGGTGTCTTTTATACTGATAACAAGTTCAAACAGGTGCCATTAATACAGGTAACGAGTGGAGGACAGAGGAGCCTCTTAAAGAAGAAGTTACAGGTCTGTGAGAGACAGAAATCTTGCTTGTTTGTAGGTGACCAAATACTTATTTTCCACCATCATTTGCAAATAAATTCATTAAAAATCCTACAATGTGATTTTCTGGATTTTTTCTTCTCATTTTGTCTGTCATAGTTGAAGTGTACCTATGATGAAAATTACAGGCCTCTCTCATCTTTTTAAGTGGGAGAACTTGCACAATTGGTGGCTGACTAAATACTTTTTTGCCCCACTGTAAATGCATGCACACACACTCCTTTGTGGAGAAGTGCCTGTACAAGAGGAATAGAAGTGAAGTGAAACAGATATTGGGTTAGTGTATGAATATCGATACTGTAATCAGTCTAATTTAATGTCATGAAAATAATATACTTTCGTTTGAGGGTAAAGACCACAGCCTTCTTAAGTCTGTTATAAATTCCACCAAAAACTCCTCTCCTCTATTGTGAAGGAGAAACAGTGCTTCTTCACCAAGGGACATCATCTCTGAATCTATCACCCCTGACCCAGTTCACTCAGAATACACACACACACACACACCATCATCCTGTAGTGGGCCATAGTGAACTCTCCTGGCTAGGGTAGCTTCGGATAGGAGCTGGAAGCTGCAGATGGTGGCTGATGCTTCTGGTGTGTGTGTGTGTGTGTGTGTGTGTGTGTATGTGTGTATGTGTGTGTGTGCGCGTGTGTGTGTGTGTGTGTGTGTGTGTGTGTGTTTGTGCGTGTGTGTGTGTGTATGTGCGTGTGTGTGAGAGAGAGAGAGAGAGAATATGTGATAGACATGTACATATCTGCAAAAGCAACCAACACAGAGCTCAAGCCAGATACAAGACATACAATAATTAATGCACATCAAACAGAACGTTGGGTGCAGGGACAGTGCATTCGGAAAGTATTCAGACCCCTTGACTTTTTTCACATTTTGTTACGTTACAGCCTTACTCTAAAATGGATAAATTGTTTTTTCCCCTCATCAATCTACACATAATACCCCACAATGACAAAGATCTTTTTTTTGTTGCAAATGTCAAAAAATGTATACCACATCTTTGAAAACATGATTTTCCTGTTATGTCATATCTTTCCCTTTGCTGTTATCAAATAACAATAGCATCGGTCTGTTTTCAATAACTTAATATTAGCCTGTGCACATACAGTACCGGTCAAAAGTTTGGACACACCTACTCATTCCAGGGTTCACTATAAGTATTCAGACCCTTAACTAAGTACATTGTTGAAGCACTTTTGGCAGCGATTACAACCTCGAGTCTTCTTGGGTATGATGCTACAAGCTTGGCACACCTGTATTTGGGGAGTTTCTCCCATTCTTCTCTGCAGATTCTCTCAACCTCTGTCAGGATGGATGGGGAGCGTTGCTGCACAGCTATTTTCAGGTCTCTCCAGAGATGTTCGATTGGGTTCAAGTCCGGGCTCTGGCTGGGCCACTCAAGGACATTCAGAGACTTATTACGAAGCCACTCCTGCATTGTCTTGGCTGTGTGCTTAGGGTTGTTGTACTGTTGGAAGGTGAACCTTCGCCCCAAGCTGAGTTCCGGAGCGCTCTGGAGCAGGTTTTCATCAATAATCTCTCTGTACTTTGCTCCGTTCATCTTTCCCTTGATCCTGACTAGTCTCCCAGTACCTGCCGCTGAAAAACATCCCCA
Organism: Salvelinus alpinus; assembly: GCF_045679555.1. Classification (NCBI taxonomy): domain Eukaryota; kingdom Metazoa; phylum Chordata; class Actinopteri; order Salmoniformes; family Salmonidae; genus Salvelinus; species Salvelinus alpinus. The sequence continues at coordinate 35,724,385 of NC_092100.1, read as the reverse complement.
CCGACCGGTGTTTCCACCACCATGCTTCACCTTAGGGATGGTGACAGGTTTCCTCCAGACATGAGGCTTGGCATTCAGGCCAAAGAGTTCAATCTTGGTTTCATCAAACCAGAAAATCTTGTTTCTCATGGTCTGAGAGTCTTTAGATGCATCCAAGAGGGCTGTCATGTGCCTTTTACTGAGGACTGGCTTCCGTCTGGCCACTCTACCATAAAGCACTGATTGAGATTGTCCTTCCGGAAGGTTCTCCCATCTCCACAGAGGAACTCTGGAGCTCTGTCAGAGTGACCATCTGTTTCTTGGTCACCTCCCTGACCAAGGCCCTTTTCCCCTGATTGCTCCGTTTGGCAGGTGGCCAGCTCTATGAATAGTCTTGGGGTATTGTGTGTAGATTGATGAGGGGGAAAAATAATGTTTTCATTTTAGAATAAGGCTCTAACTGTATAAAATGTGGAAAAAGTCAAGGGGTCTGAATATTTTCCGAATGCACTGTATATGGGAGAATACAGTACAGTCCAAGAGTATTTCTATTTGCTTCAGTATTTCAGTGAGAGACAGCCTTGTGCCACCCAGAGCACACCTCATCCAAATCTCTTCCTCTCTGAGAAGGATGGATGGTGACTCACCTCCGCATGCTCTGTCTCTTTCTCTCTCCCTCTCTCTCTCTCTCTCTCTCTCTCACATACACACACACCCACACACATGCACGGACACGCACACATGAATATTCAACAAGTTCATGTGACTATGCATCCATGTTTCACAAACATCAATTATCGAAGTTGTTCCAAACTTTACATTTCAAATTGTTTAAGGTTAAGTTTAGGCATTAACTCCGAAATCTTAAGGTTAGGCATTAATTCGTAATGGTTAAGGTAAAGGTTAAGGTTTGGTATAGGCTTAAAACAACACACACACGCTATCGCTGGATTCAAACATGCAACCTTTGGCACCAGAGGCAGATGCTTACGCCTATCCTCCATCCTCATCCACAACATCCTAGCAAAACCAAAACCTCCTTGAAGGTAACATCGCTCACTGTTGCCCTAGTGGCTGGTTTCCATGGCATCTCCCGACGTCCTCAGACATAGATGGACGTCGAATACTGACTTGCATCTTGGGTGACCTGGCTCGAACATTTGAACACACTCTTACTCATGCATTAACATACGAACACACCCACACACCCACACACAGTGAACATAGACCACATAACTCATACCGGTGGCAGTCTGTGCCGTTTAAGATGAGGGAGGATTATCAATATTTTTAGGAGCATGGCCTTATTTCTATTACAATATATTGGGTGACTGTCATTCATATTCCATTCACCCAGTTCAATGTAACATCGATATGTTTAGGCTACTACATGTTAATTTTCCCTGTACCCATCATGAGGTTGTTGCATCCTAGCCTGTGAATTAAAGTTTACAACGTAGGTGCACAGATCGAGAGAAAATGTTGAGTTATAAAGGTAACAGACATTGACACATTCAATACTGCATTGCAACCTCTTGCCTGTATCTAGCTGATCTAGGGTGTAATCATTAGTCCAACAGTTGCAAACGAGAGTTTCTATTGGACAAATTCAGGTATGTTTTTCCCTGTTCCGTTCCCTTTGCTTCCATTTAAGAAAGGTTTTTCAACAGAATCGGCGGAATGATCACATGCAAACACAGTTCACTTTCATAGCAGCCACATACAAACAGCAGGATCAATTTGCTTGTTTTGTATATATATAAAATTCCTTCTTGCATCTATTTATGTGCTCTCCTCCTCTCACCTTTTTCCTTTGCTTGTGTACTTCAGTTTAACACACATCAGCTGTCTGTGACCTGGCAACAAAAGAAATTCCAAGCAAAGGCTTCATATCATGACTGCAATCCACTACACGCAGCCTACATCGTTATCACCATATTAGCTAATGTCATAGTCGACATAGCTACTAGAACTAATGCATTAGCAAACCTGCTACAATCATGCAGCACAGTGTACAGTCGGGAAGCAGTTTAGCAGTTACACCGGTGGGCCCCGGTGGCAATAAATGAATAAAAGCTAAAGTTTACCTTGACTTGAAGAGTTGTTGGATAGCCATAGCCAGCTAGCTAACATAGCATCAATCTCTGTTTGAGATGGGTGTTTGTGTAGACTAAACTAGCAAGCTGCATTCACTAGCTAAGTAAGTGAAAGTGAGAAAACAATATATCATGAAACATAGCTAGCTCTCTCTTTATCTCTTTTGCTTCTCCTAAAGTTTTGAAGAAATTAATTTGTTCAAAACTGTTCAGCTATTGTCTTTCTCTCTTTGAGTAAACTACTCGCCACATTTTATGCACTGCAGTGCTAGCTAACTGTAACTTGTGCTTTCAGTACTAGATATATTTTCTGATCCTTTGATTGGGTAGACAACATGTCAGTTCATGCTGCAAGAGCTCTGATAGGTTGGAGGATGTCCACCGGAGGTTTTCATGATTACTGTGTAAGTCTAACCAAGAGCCTTCTAGGTTTTGTATTGAAGTCAAGGTACCCAGAGGAGGACGGAAACTAGCTGTCCTCCGGCTACACCATGGTGTTACCCTACAGTGCTGTTGAGGCTACTGTAGACCTTCACTGCAAAACAGTGTGTTTTAATCAATTATTTGGTGACATGAATATATTTAGTCTAAAAAGGATACGTTTTTTAATTTCACAATTTTTTTTTAAATGAAATTCATTGAGGAGGATGGTCCTCCCACTCTTTCTCTGAGGAGCCTCCATTGACTCATACAAACCGACCAGTACAAAGAACCTCTGTTAACTGAATAAACTAAAAGGCCAGCTCTCTCTCTCTGTCTCTATCTCTCTCTCTTTCTCTCTCTACATCTTATCCCCTATCTCCTTCAACGTACATCAACAAGTCACTAACTGTCAAATCTCTCAACAACACAGTGGCTGTTTTGGCAGTTGTTCAGTTTCTCTTTCTTCTCCTTTAAACTTCACTTCCTTCTTTCTCTTTAATTTCTCTGACCCTGCCAATTACGTTCAAGGCTTCTGGGTTGCCATGGTTCCACTGTATCCCAGTGTTGTGATTGGTTGTTGAGGGATGTGCTGTGTGTGTGTGTGTATACTTTCAATCATACAGGCTAAAAGCCATGACCAGTGTTATTAATACCATACATACACATAACAGGGAAAGTGGATGGTGTCTAGAACATGGCAAATGCCATCAATTCATAATCACTTTAGTGTATGACTGAGAAGCTACTGCTCCAGTGTAAGCCTAAAGAAGTCAATTACTTGTCCTTAGGAGAATTACTCCTTTAATACAGAGCGGATTAACATTGCACGCATCATAACCAGCCGCTCACAAACAAACCACTGGTAAACACACACAGTACTCTTAATGTGGTTTTACTCACACACTAATCCTCTACCCAGTAAATTCCACAGACCATTAACAGAGGTAATGTGTTCTAGTGGGTGTGTGTCTGTGTGTGTATGTGCGTGCATGCGCGTCCACAGCCGTGCATCTGTGTGTGTCTGGTAAATGTTCTAAAATACAAGGCAGTGTCAGTTTTACAAATGTAGAAGAGCAGTTTATTCATTCTTTGTATGTTACACTGTCAACCTTATCACTCCCAAACATTCTGTCACTGCTCTATAAATTACAATGAGCTGACTGCCTCAGTATCTCTCACTCTTCACATAGACACATTGCTCTCTCTCTATCTCCCTCTCCCTCTCTCTGTCTCTCCCTCTATGTCTGTAAGGATTTAGCTGTGATAGAGGACCATAGTGCTGTAGAGGTGGACTGGGGACGCCAGACTGCTGTCATCTCATGCCTCAGCATCATATCACACACTCCATTATCTGGCCTGCTGCTGCTTCTAGGCTTATTGAAAAAGACAGACATAAAGAGGGGGGGGGGACAAAGACCAGCCAAACAGGACAAAGTGTACAATTTGTGCAATTACAACGACAATCTGCAGAATAAATGGATGGATGAGTGTGTGTGTCTGTGTATGTCTGTGTGAGTATGCAAAGGAAGAGCAGATCGTACATAGTGCCTATGGACAGTCAGCTGAGTGCAAATCACATCACCGATACACATCACAGCAGGGTACACACTACACTACACATATCGACTGGCCCCATTCACACTGAGCGTTGGTGTCCATTATCATCCCTTTGTGTGTGTGTGTCTCTTTCTCTCTCTGTTTGTCTGTCATAGAGAGAGAGAGAGAGAGAGAGAGAGAGAGAGAGAGAGAGAGAGAGAGAGAGAGAGAGAGAGAGAGAGAGAGAGAGAGAGAGAGAGAGAGAGAGAGAGTACATTCTGTATATTTCTCAGAAAAAAAACAGATCGATTTGAAGACAGAGAAGGAGAGATATATAGATGCTATATGCCACAGCTTACTATTTGGAAAAATATGTTTCACAGCAGTGTAAACCATCCTGCTATGGACTGTCTATGACACATCACTACCGACTCTGTTAAGATTATTTTAGGCTTATGCAAGCTTTATGAAGGTTCTATAATGATTATGCCAAAGACCCAGAGTACTCCTGCACATTGTCAATAGAGACAATGGACAGAATAATAACATTTCTTTCTAGGCTTTAGCTCGGTGAGCTAACACAGCCTTGTCGCAGGCAGGCAACCCAAGTTCAAATTTAGTCATGCACATCAGTATGAGAGCCCATGAACAGAATAATCCCACTTTACATTTACATGTTTTAATTTGACTTACTTTTACATAATTATTTTACTTATTAGTGCATTCAGCTAGCTAGAACACCACATATCTCAGTCATAGTATATTTTTCCTCAATAAAGTAGCTATCAGCAAAGTCAGTGCTAGTAGAAGAAAAAAGTAAAGTGCAAGTGTTAGTTTGGGAGGGATGTTTTCGGGAAGATGGGCTGGGACTCTGCTGTCCTAGTTTCAAGGGGAAGGTGGTTCCACCATTGGAGTGCAAGGACAGAGAAGAGCTTTGACAGTGCAGAGCGGGAGCTGCCCTCCCGTAGGTGTAGGAGGGCCAAGAGACCAGAGGTGGCAGAATGGAGTACTCGGGTTGGGGTGTATGGTTTGAGCATAGTCTGACAGTAGGCAGGGGCATTACCTCTTGCTACAGTATTAGATAGGTAAGAACCATGGTTTTGTAGTGCATGCGAGCCTAGAACGGCCAGTGGAATGTGCAGAGGAGACATCGGAGAACTTGAGAAGGTTGAACACCAGCTGGGCTGTGGTAATCTGGATAAATTTCAGAGGTTTGATGGCATGAGAGGGGATCCCAGCCAACAGCGAATTGCTGTAGTCCAGAAAGGGGATGAAAAGTGCCTGGATTAGGGCTTGTGCCTCTTACTGTGTGAGGTAAAGTCCTCCTCTACGGGTGTTGTAGAGTATGAACCTGCAGGAGAGAGTCACTTCTATGATGTTTGAAGAGGATGAGTGGGGTAATAGTTCCTGTCTGGATTTGGAGATTTGCCCCTTGTGGGTGGGGTAAAGGGGGGAGAACTAGGAGGGGGTGGTGGAGAGGGATGGATTTGGTTTGGGAGAGAGAGAGAAGGAAGGAAGGACTTAATTACACTACAGTGTAATTATATTTGTGACTTGCAAACCTGTTGTAAAATAAAAGTTCTGTACAGTTTAGGAAAGGATATTGAATCATTATTATTCCCTGTTTATCAAAATAACTAATAATTCAATGGTGGTTATTGGTGAGCATGGAGATGGGCATTAGCCGGGGGATTGGGATGGGAGCGACTGACAGGGCATCAGACACTTCTCTGAGGTGTGCATGGGGCCTCCAATCATCCCATTTCAGCCTCTTGGTGGAGTGCCCTAAAAAGGCATAGCACCGACGTACTTTGCTTTATGTTTTTTTAACGTCTGCTCAGCTCACATGCCCACACACTCTATGTGTATTTATACTATGATCCTTCCAATCTATGGAATGTCCATTGCCCTCATATATCATGTCTGCTAAAATATTGTATTTGGCTCTTCAATGATAGACGGAACAGGTAAGGTTAACTTTAATCATAGAGAAGTAAAGACCAACAAAATCCAAATTGTGAACAGGCTTCATGATGGGGAAAAACGCATATGCTTCTTGAACACTTATAGTGCATTCAGAAAGTATTCAGACCCTTTCCCTTTTTCCACATTTTGTTACGTTACAGCCTTATTCTAAAATGGATTAAATAAAAAAAATCCTCATCAATCTACACACAATAACCCCTAATGACAAATGTAAAACAGAAATACCTTATTTACATAAGTATTAAGACCCTTTGCTATGAGACTCGAAATTGAGCTCAAGTGCATCCTGTTTGCATTGATCATCCTTGAGATGTTTCTACAACTTGATTGGAGTCCACCTGTGGTAAATTCAATTGGACATGATTTGAAAAGGCACATACCTGTCCATATAAGGTCCCACAGTTGACGGTGCATGTCAGAGCAAAAACCAAGCCATGAGGTCGAAGGAATTGTCTGTAGAGCTCCGAGACATCTGGGAGGGGTCCCAAAACTTTTCTGCAGCATTGAAGAAGACAGTGGCCTCCATCATTCTGAAATGGAAGAAGATTGGAACAACCAAGATTCTTCCAAACTGAGCAATCGGGGGAGAAGGGCCTTGGTCAAGGAGGTGACCAAGATCCCGATAGTCACTCTGACAGAGCTCCAGAGTTCCTATGTGAAGATGAGAGAAGCTTCCAGAAGGACAACCATCTCTGCAGCACTCCACCAATCAGGCCTTTATGGTGGAGTGGCTAGACAGAAGCCAGTCCTCAGTAAAAGGCACATGACAGCTTGGATTTTGCCAAAAGGCACCTAAAGGACTCTCAGACCATGAGAAACAAGATACTCTGGTCTAATGAAACCAAGATTGAACTCTTTGGACTGAATGCCAAGCGACACGTCTGGAGGAAACCTGCCACCACCATCCCTACGGTGAAGCATGGTGGTGTTAGCATCATGCTGCGGGGATGTTTTTCAGCAGCAGGTACTGGAAGACTAGTCAGGATCGAGGGAATGATGAACGGAGCAAAGTACAGAGAGATCCTTGACAAAAACCTGCTCCAGAACGCTCAGGACCTTAGACTGGGGCAAAGGTTCAACTTCCAACAGGACAACAACCCTAATTACACAGCCAAGACAATGCAGGGGTGGCTTCGGTGGAACAGTCTTTGAATGTTCATGAGTGACCTAGCCAGAGCCCTGACTCGAACCTGATCGAACATCTCTGGAGGTACCTGAAAATAGCTATGCAGCGACACTCCCCATCCAACCTGACAGAGATTGAGCGTATCTCCAGAGAAAAATGGGAGAAACTCCCTAAATACAGGTGTGTCAACCTTGTAGCGTCATAACCAAGAAGACTCGATGTCACGCCCTGACCATAGAGAGCTTTTTATTCTCTATGTTGGTTAGGTCGGGGTGTGACTAGGGTGGGTCATCTAGGTGGTTTTGTGTCTATGTTGGCCTGTTATGGTTCCCAATCAGAGGCAGCTGTTTATCGTTGTCTCTGATTGGGGATCATATTTAGGCAGCCATTTCCCCTTTGTGTTTTGTGGGATCTTGTCTATGGTTAGTTGCATGTCAGCACTATTGTTAGCTTCACGTTTCGTTTTGGTAGTTTGTTGTTTTTGTTCAGTGTTCATTTATTAAAGGAAAATGTACGCCTACCACCCTGCACCTTAGTCCATTCCTTATGACAAACGTGACACTCGAGGCTGTAATCGCTTCAACAAAGTACTGAGTAAATGGTCTGAATACTTATGTAAATGTGATATTGTTTTGTTATTTTTTTAAATATATTTGCAAAAATGTCTATAAACCTGTTATGGAGTATTGTGTATAGATTGATGGGGGGGAAAAACTATTGAATCAATTTTAGAATAAGGCTGTAACGTAGAAAAATGTCAAAAGTCAAGGGGTCTAAATACTTTCCGAATGCACTGTAACCTGCTAGAGTTGCTGTTCTCACCCCCGCAAAATAATCCCTGTAAAATATAAATTTCAATCCTCTGCATCAGCCAATGTTGAACTTCCGCATCTGCTTTGAAAGGGAACAGAGCTAGAGTGGTGTTTGTCAGACCATGAGACATCCCGAAAATGTGTCTTCTCACAAAATCGTCTCTAGCATCCAAACAGTTTGGCCTACAAACTATTATGACCCATCTATGGATAGATGAGACCCCCCTCGGTTTAGGCAGGTATTATACTCTTATGGTTTAAAGATATTATAAGCAGATGTGGTTCTGCAGAGTTACATTTTAAAAAGCAGAACTTGAATATTTTAAGAGGAGCTGGGTTGGAGAGGCCTACACTGCCACCTACTGTAGTAACTGCAGAGGTGTAGGCATCCTAATACATACATTTGATAAGATTGACAGACAAAGTTTTTAAAAAAAGGCAAATTTAAGGAAATGGTATCTCTACACATAATTTACAGGACAGCAGGAGATTACTTTTCCCAACTACAAAATAATATTCATTTTTTTCTCAAAGTAAGAAAAGCTATTCAAGAACTAATTACATTTTTAGATCCAAAAATGCACGCAACAATTTACTGGATAGCGATATCGGGTCATTCTCCAGTATAATGCTTAATTACACCAATAGAAAATACACTTAGCAACAGCATTTGGAGAATGAACAGAGCTCATCTTCTGGACCTGAAATGTATTAAATACGTAAATGAAAAAATAAAAACCTCCCATTACAAATGTAGACATAGAGGATAGAGAAAAGACAACCCCCAAAATAATTTGGGATGCTTCTAAATCGTACATTAAGGAAATTATAATCTGATACTTTGCAAAAGCTAAATCTGATTCAGAAATTAAAACTAAAGAAAAATGTATCTCTATCTTAGAAAAAATCGTTACAAGGTCAAGAAGAAAGAAAATACTGAAATTAAGCAGGAATACTATCAGACCTCAGGATAAGACCCAGATGCAAACAGTTCGAAATAACAAACATGTATTACAAAACAGGGGGCAGGCTAACTACAGGTCAAGGGCAGGCAAAGGTCAGTAATCCAAGGCAGAGTCCGTAAGGTTCAGAACGGCAGGCAGGCTCAGGGTATTTCCATTACAGCTTTAAAAAGCAATTTTGGATTGACAAATGTAGATATTGTCAAATACTTAATTTATATCACACAATTTCGATTTGAAATGTTTTGGCCATGATAGGTAAACTATACAAAACCTTGCAGAGAGCCTATCCAACTGACACTATCTTAGAAAAAAATATAAACTATTGGAACCAAAACTTAAAGATAACTAATATTGGCACAAGATGGAGGGAATGTTGGAACTAACGAGACACCAGTTAATGAAAATGTTCTCTTAATCCAATATAAATCAATGTATAGAATTTACGAAAGAAGAAACAAAATTAACTAATTCTACAGCACAGCGGCAAAGTCATGTCTGAAGTGTAAAACTAATAATGACTCAATAATCCTTCTGGGAATGTTATAAAGTCCAAAAGTGAATGGCAGAGTTAGAAAGTTGGCTGTCAGAAGTATTACAATGTAAATGTGACTTTTATATCCATCTGCATTTTTCAAGACATGACATACAGTTTGAGGTTGCAGTGAGATACCCGATGGGTTGGATGATACTTTTCTCGTCAATCATCTAAAATAAAAGGTATTCTTAAAAACTGTAAATCAACCAATCCTGTCAACCGTTATGGAGAGGGTCTGGAGCAGACAGGCCTTCCCCGGAAGAAAAAGCAGAAGCATCTTTTGGAGGTTGAGCTTGAGGTGATAGGCCGACATCCAAGCTGAGATCTCTGCCAGGCACACAAAGATGTGTGTCGCCACTTGGATGTAAGAAGGGGGAAGGAGAAAAGTAGTTGAGTGTCATTCACATAGCAATGATAGGAGAGACCATTTGAGGATATAACAGAGCAGAGTGACTTGGTGTATAGAGAGAAAAGGCAGTACATAGATCTAGGAGGATGAGAACAGAGGAGAAAGAGTCAGCTTTGGAAGTATTGAGAGCCTCCATGACGCAGAGGAAAGCAGTCTCAGTTGAGTGACCTGTCTTGAAACCTGATTGGTTAGGTTCAAGAAGATCGTTCTGAGAGAGATAACGAGAGAGTTGGTCAGAGACAGCATGCTCATGTGTTTTGGAAAGAGGAGTCAAGTGTTGGTTTCTTGGGCAGGGGAGCAACTCTGGCCATTTTGAAGTCCGAGGGGACGCAGGCAGTGGTTAGGGATGAGTTGATGAGGAATGGGGGAAGGTCTCTAGAGATGGTCTGGAGAAGAGAGGAGGGGATGGGGTTGAGCGGGCAGGTTGACAAAAGCTAGTCGCAGGATTTCATCTGGAGAGAGAATGGAGAAAGAGGTCATGGCGTAGGGTAGTTCTGTGTGGGTGGGACCAGTGGACACAATAAACTAAGTGAATGAGGAGCGGATGTCATCAACTATTTTTTGAAAGTGGTTGACAAAGTTGTCCGCAGAGAGGTGGGAGGGAGGTGGAGCATTAAGGAGGGAAGAGAAGGTGGGAAAGTGTTTCCTAGGGTTAGAGGCAGAATCTTGAAATGTAAAGTGATTGAAAGTGGCTTTAGCAGCAGATACAGAGGAAGAAAAGGTAGAGAGGAGGTAGTGAAAGGATGATAGGTCCTCCGGAAGTTTAGTTTTGCTCCATTTTCACTCAGCTGCCCACAGCCCTTTTCTGTGATCTCGTATGTGTCACTCAGCCACTGAGCAAGAGGGGAGGCTAGAGCAGGCCGGGGGGAAAGGGTACAGTGAGAGTCATAGGATACGGAAAGGGAGGAGGGTAGTGTCTAAGAGGCAGAATCAGGAGACAGGAGAAAGAAGGATTTAGCAGAAGGGAGAGATGAAAGGATAGAAGAGAAGAGAGTAGTGGGAGAGAGAGAGAGAGAAAATTGTAACGGCACACCATTTGAATAGGTGCTGAGTGGGTAGGCGCTGAGTGGGTAGGGGCTGAGTGGGTAGGGGCTGAGTGGGTAGGGGCTGAGTGGGTAGGGGCTGAGTGGGTAGGGGCTGAGTGGGTAGGGGCTGAGTGGGTAGGGGCTGAGTGGATAGGGGCTGAGTGGGTAGGGGCTGAGTGGATAGGGGCTGAGTGGGTAGGGTGGATGAGAGGGAGACAGAAAAGAAAACAAAGTAGTGATAAGAGACCTGGAGGGGGTTTGCAGTGAGTTTAGTAGGCGAACAGCATCTAGTAAAGATGAGGTCAAGTGCATTACCTGCATTGTAAGTGGGAGGTGACTGGGAAAGGGAGAGGTCCAAAGAGGAAAGGATTGGAAAGAAAGAGGTGGAAAGAAATAAATCGATGGCGGGAGGTTGAAGTCGCCCAGTTCAGAGTAACTCTCCCCTATCCCCCCACCCCCCTGCCCAGCCCCTCGCAACCCATCACTGTCTGGCAGGTTGATCACTGTGAAATACCACAAAACACTGCTCCACTGCTCAGGGGTGACAACAGCTTTGCAGCAAACACTAACATGATCCTAAACCAAATACTAATGGTTTACCTACGGCCTCCAAAGGCTTTTGTAGGAATTGTGTGAGGTATTACTGAGTTGTGTGTATGTGCATGCACAAGCGCGTGTGTGTGCAAACTCATGTGACCCTTAGGAGGGTAAATGGTTTTGATGTATACGTGCAGGTAGGTTGAGAGATAGCAGAGATTGTGTGTTTGTCCCACTGTCATAAGCAGGTAAGACCTGACAATAGCATCAATGGTGATCTAAAGTGCCATGATCAGGTTTAAGGCCCAATCCAATTTAAACCTGGCCTGGAGGACAACTGGGGCCAGGAGCAGTGTGTGTGTGTGGCTCAGGAAAGAATGTGATTTCCTTCACAAGGTAGCACCTATTAAGCAGTGTGCTGCCTGCCACTGGGTCTAGCGCTTAGTATCTGAGGCCAGGAACACACACACACACACACACAGCTTTGTTTTTGTGAATTTTAGGACTTTTTGGGGATAAAAATGTATTTCCATTCAAAATGCTATTTTCCCTAACCCCTAACCCTAACCTTAACACTTTAAACCCCAATATATTTCTAGAATGCTGCTGTAGATCACTGAGAATTATCAAAATAAAGCACATTTTATGACACATTCCAAACAAACAGACATTGCTCAAGAACAAAGAACAAACGACAATTACAAGTCAACTTAGTTTTAAAGAGCACAACCTCTTCTTTAATATGACACCATATTCATGTCAATATGAATAACACAAATGTTGTCTTCCATTGTGTAGACACTTAGTGCCAACGATTAACACTGAACAACAAAAAACCCTCAAGTATTTAAATTGTAGACAATTTGACTAAATTGCTCACTCAAAATATACCAAGTATAATATATTATACTTATAAATATTTTTTTACATATACATATTTAAAAATTATCCAAATTGTGACCACGCTAAAGTTCTGCCTTTCTTTTCTTGATCAACCTTGTGTTCTTTTTCTTTGTGTTCTTGAACATAGCCCTGTTTCTTTGTGTTCTGGAACGTAGCCCTGTCTTTCATTTTTTTCACCTGTGTTCGTTTCTCACCTGGTCTCATCAGCTCCCTATTTAGTTCAGTTGTTTCTGTTTGTATGGTTGTGAGGTATTGTTTGTTTTTGACTGCCTACCCGTGTTTGACCATTGCCTGCGACCACGATTCCTGCCTTCTGCGAAGGCTTAATAAACATCTGCCGCACTCTGCGAGTGAATCTACACCTCTTTCTCCTTGAGTATTCATTACACACAAAGTAGGATACTTGATTGACAACGATTCTTACTTCTGTAAAAATGCAAACAACTATTCACAGACTATTTCAAAATGTAAACCTCTCTCAATTAGATTTTGTACAGACTAGGCCTGACACACAATGTTGACATAGTAGGCTACTTTGACAATTCTGTGACTGCAACAAGTATTAGAGATAAAGAAAAGATATACAACACAACTGTTCAAAAAGCTTTGTAGAACAAATTCATGTTTCACACTGTCACTTTAGTGTTTGCGTTTAGCCTACAACATGTCATGGAACTTCTGGAAGCACGGCCCCATCCTGCAAAGGGGCACAGAACACGTAGAGCACCCAAAGGAGGTTTCTACACATCTCCCACTATTTGCCCTGCGTCCTCTCCGGATGCACACCACAAACTCTCTTGCTTTCAAATGAAACTACTCGGTCCACGCACTGGTGCCACAGTCCTGGTTCCCCTCTTCCTGGCACTGTAGCCATATCACAAAGTGAATGCACTAGCTGTATTTTGAATGCCTTCAGGGACCAGTGCCTGCGGTTTCTGGAAAGGGGACTTTACTTGGTCCCCCAAAACACATACTTCTACCATTTTGTGCCTGTGCATCCAACATTGTAATAGCTCCTCAGTTGGTTAAGATGGTCAACGCCGCCCATTCTCTCTCCCTCCACTCCTCTTGCTCCGTATCTATCCCTCCAATCATCTCTAACTCCTCTTCCTCCCTGCCTTTTGCTGCTGGGCCCTGACTCTCCCCATCATTTTCTTAGCTTTCACTGACGTTAAGTAACAGAGGGAGAGGAGAACAGCAACAAACAGGATACAATTGTAGTCAGGAATATAATACTTTTCTCAACCTTACACATACGCTCTTCCTAATAAAAGGTTTCTATAAATTGTGTGATACAGTTACACGTCTCCCATTCCACACACACTCACACACACACTCTCTCTCCTCCAATCAACTCTTGCTTTCTTGCCTCTCAGACTAACTACAGCATTTGCCAATGTTAACGAAGCTGGGAAAGTTTCCAAATGAATTGCATTGGTAGAAACAGGACAAAACAAGCAACTTGTTAGCTGGCTATGTAAACAAATATTTAACTCATCATATGAGCTCCACTGAGCAGGCCTCTGCCCTAACTGTCACGCTTGCTCCCGCTCCTCCCCCCTAGCTCTCGAGGGCGCCAGGCTCCCCAGCATTACGCACTCTTGCAACCATCATTATGCACACCTGCCTTCCCCCGTCACGCACATCAGCGATTATTGGACTCACCTGGACTCAATCACCTCTGTCATTACCTCCCCTATATCTGTCTGTTCCCCCGCTTTGTTACCTGCTTCAGCATTGATTGTCATATGTCCTTGTGTGTTGATGCTGTTCCTGGCTTGTTTCATGTCTGTTCCTGATTAAATGTTTGACTCCCCGTACCTGCTTCTCCAGAATCGGTCCTTACACTAACATGACAGCTAAGCTGTCAAATAATAGGAAAATGAGGAAAATGTATAGCCTATGAATATCTGCACCTAGCAAACATGACAAACCATAACCTAAGCCCAAAAGATTAACACAAATGACTCTTGCCTTCATTTTGGTGGCTAGTTAGCTGTCTGTATAGCTAGCTAGTGAAAGTGACAGCTAAGGTTGACGCTTCAGGTCAAATTTACAGCTACACACAACTATTCTTGCTGGACAGACTAACTAGCTTGCTAGCTAGCTATAGCAAGCAGCTTGGGCTGTTTCCATATGAATTACACTAGTTAGCTGATTAACGAGAGCCTATGCACTTTTAAATATCGCACTGTTCCGTACATTTGACCTTATTTTTGCAGCCCAAAAAATGTAATAGTTCCTGGTCAACTGTCATATGAATACCATTGTAAAGCACAATTTCTCGTCTTTCCAGCAAAATCAATGACGAGACCTTCATGCTGCCCGTCTCTGCATGATTGAAGAAGGCAATGAGGCTTTTTGAAAATGGTGGGTGGGGAAGTGAAAGCCTCTGCGTGATAGTGAAAAGGGGAGATATGTCGTGTGGGGAAACTGCTTTTTTCACCCGATTTGTCCAACTGTACAACTTATCTAAAAATGTGAATAAAACACTATAAAGAGTTTAATGTCTCATTACATACCTATTTGAAGGTTTGTGTCGAATTTGAAATAGTGTTTTTAGGGCAATGTAAAATGTATCTTCACAATAAAATTGCGGCTGTCACGGTTTTTGAGTCATGATGGCTCGCAGTGATTACGCAAAAAATGAACAATTGATTGAATGAACTATTGATGAACTCACGAGTAATTAACTTTACAATCACCATTACACTCACCGTTGATAATTTCTTGTTTTTAATCTGCGAGAGAAGTGCTGCACCTGGTGGAAAGAGGCAGTATGGCACAGAATCAGTTTCATAATGCATGCCGTACGTTACGTCATGACACGTCACAATTTAACGTACAACTTTTCTCCAATATTATTGGACCATTACCATGTCAATCAACGCTTGAATAGAAACGTAGTTCACACTCCACATTTTGATGCCAACACAGTCACCGCAGTCCCATTAGTTTTCATTGTAGCCTTGTTTGAATGCTGCGGGTGCACAAATGTGTATGGACCGGGGTTAGTCACCGTTATATACAGCTAAACACTGCAACTATTTCCATGAGACAGAGAGCAATCATTCAAATTCCACCGCTGATGTACTCACCTGCACCAACCAAGTTATCATGACTTGACAGGATATGCTAATCTGAGCTATTCCCAAAATTTCACAGTATCAAACATATATTTACTCATTTCACTCACCTCAACGTCATCGCTTTTGAAAGTGCAAGGACGTGTCCAAATCCGTATCACCAACCAACACAGATACAGCATATTTTGCAGTGAAAAGTCGTGTCCGCTTCGGCACCGTTATTTTGAGTTTGTGGCCCCTATAGTAATTTAAAGAAAGTATGTTGACTGCCACTAAGGATTCTGAAGTATTCAACTTTACCCCAAACTCCTAAACCTAACCCTAAGTCCTAGCCTTAAAGCTAACCCTTAACAAGCCTGAAATACTATTTATTAAATTCCTGACTTTTCAAAAATGTCCTTCTTTTCCTAACTTGTCAGAACATCCTGGTGACTTGTCAGAACATTGTGGTCCTGATAAGGTAGGAAAACACACACACACACACACACACACACACACACACACACACACACACACACACACACACACACACACACACACACACACACACACACACACACACACACACACACACACACACACACACACACACACACACACACACACACACACACACACACACACACATACACACCTAACCCTTAAGCTTATAATAGCATTTGAACAAATTCAGGACCTGAAAAAAAAAAAGTTATTGTTTTCCTACCTTTTCAGGACATTAAGGTAAAATGTTAAGACATTAGGGCCCTGATAATCTACACACATTATGATTTATCCTTAGTTTCACCTGCAAGTCTCTAACCTCCAAAGAATTCCCTAATGTCTACATATATTGTGAGAGACAACTAAATTACTTCTAGCAGCACACATGAAATAGTTATTAGGTTAGTTGATTAAGAACACTCTTTGAAGATCTCTCTCCTCATTTTCTTCCCTCTATTTCATTCTGGTCGTCTCGTTCTACCCCCCCCCCCCCCGATATATTAGTATAAGATAGTGGTTTCATGGTTTCTGTGGTGATATATAAACTCAGCAAAAAAAGAAATGTCCTCTCACTGTCGAATGTGTTTATTTTCAGCATGCTTAATATATGTAAGTAATTGTATGAACATAACAAGATTCAACAACTGAGACATAAACTGAGCAAGTTCCACAGACATGTGACTAACATAAATGGAATAATGTGTCCCTGAACAAAGGGGGGTCAAAATCAAAAGTAATAGTCAGTGTCTGGTGTGGCCACCAGCTGCATTAAGTACTGCATTGCATCTCCTCCTCATGGACTGCACCAGATGTGCCAGTTCTTGCTGTGAGATGTTACCGCGCTCTTCTACCAAGGCACCTGCAAGTTCCCAGACATTTCAGGGGGGAATGGCCCTAGCCCTCACCCTCCGATCCAACAGAACCCAGACGAGCTCAATGGGATTGATATCCGGACTCTTCGCTGGCCATGGCAGAACACTGACATTCTTGTCTTTCAGGAAATCACGCACAGAACGAGCAGTATGACTGGTGGCATTGTCATACTGAAGGGTCATGTCAGGATGAGCCTGCAGGAAGGGTACCACATGAGGTACCACATGAGGGAGGAGGATGTCTTTTCTGTAAAGCACAGCATTGAGATTGCCTGCAATGACAACAAGCTCAGTCCGATGATGCTGTGATCCACCGCCCCAGACCATGATGGACCCTCCACCTCCAAATCGATCCCTCTCCAGAGTACAGGCCTCGGTGTAATGTTCATTCCTTCGACGATAAACGCGAATCCGACCATCACCCCTGGTGAGACAAAACCGTGACTCGTCAGTGAAGAGCAGTTTTTCCCAGTTCTCTCTGGTCCAGCGACGGTGGGTTTGTGCCCATAGGAGACGTTGTTGCCTGTGATTTATTTTGAGGACCTGCCTTACAACAGGCCTACAAGCCCTCAGTCCAGCCTCTCTCAGCCTATTGCGGACAGTCTGAGCACTGATGGAGGGATTGTGCGTTCCTGGTGTAACTCAGGCAGTTGTAGTAGCTATCCTGTACCTGTCCCGCAGGTGTGATATTCGGATGTACCGATCCTGTGCAGGTGTGGTTACACATGGTCTACCACTGCGCGGACGATCAGCTGTCCGTCCTGTCACCCTGTAATGCTGTCTTAGGCGTCTCATAATACGGACATTGCAATTTATTGCCCTGGCCACATCTGCAGTCCTCATGCCTCCTTGCAGCATGCCTAAGGTACATTCACGCAGATGATGGGCATCTTTCTTTTGGTGTTTTTCAAAGTCAGCAGAAAGGCCTCTTTAGTGTCCTAAGTTTTCATAACTGTGACCTTAATTGCCTACCGTCTGTAAGCTGTTAGTGTCTCAATGACCGTTCCACATGTGCATGTTCATTCATTGTTTATGGTTCATTGAACAAGCATGGGAAACAGTGTTCAAACCCTTGACAATGAAGATCTGTGAGGTTATTTGAAGTTTTACGAATTATCTTTGAAAGACAGGGTCCTGAAAAGGGACGTTTCCTTTACAGTTTTGATGTCTTCACTATTATTCTACAATGTAGAAAATAGTAAAAATAAAGAAAAACCCTGGAATGAGTAGGTTTGTCCAAACTTTTGACTGGTTCTGTATCTCTTCACGTGTGTGTGTGTGTGTGTGTGTGTGTGTGTGTGTGTGTGTGTGTGTGTGTGTTTGTTTCCCCTAGGGTATATGCTCTGTAATCTCTCTCCCACTGATCTGATTCAGGCTGACTGCTGGTGACCTTGTAGACTCAGTCAGAGGACTAGTGTTCACTGCCAACGATGCTACAGGGTTTACCAAATCTCTATCTATCTATCTCTCTCTCTCTCTCTCTCTCTCTCTCTGTGTGTGTGTGTTTACACAGCATTTACAGTGTTTCCCATTAAAGGGGGCTGAACTGACTGGTTTAGCATCGGTTTCACTCCTCCTCATTAGGAAATGTGACTGAAATCAATTGTGTGTCTTGGAGGCGTACTTTGATGCGGGTGTCTCTTGTGTGAGTTCGCACGTGGGAAGTGTTTGCACATTCACTCTGCCAAAACAGTACACAGTTAGAGTCATTCACCCTTCTACATAGCAAACCAGGTCATGTGTCTGGAAGTAGCCTGGGCTAGCTAGCAATCTAGCCAACTTCTTTCACCAATTAGCTTCAGCCGGCCGGTACGACCTTGGCAAAGTTGATTTAACTTTGGATTGCCTATCTTTGTGGTGTTAGTTAGGTACAGTCAATGAATTACACAATGTAAATGGGACAAGATTTTCATGTTGCATACCGTTTTTTTTTTTTTTTCTCATTTGATGCTTTCAATAGTGGGTTTGAATTTTTTTAATCATTACAATTTGGAGCTATTCAAATTAAAACATATTTTCTCATGTACCTTGTATAATTTACTGATGGTCCCTAACTAGCCAAATATGGATATCCAAAATGAAACCAAATTTACCACGGTCATATTGCGTTCCACACCCAGGTGTTTAGTTGGGCATTACGAACGGTCGCGTGCACCTGTGCTCAGAATGATTTATTACTTGGGTGCTGCAAGCTGTGAACTGGATTAAAATAAACCCAACCCAAGGAAAACTGTTACATCCGTACATGTCGCAAATCTCTGTTTTGGACGATACTGACTTTATGACCAAATCTTACACTTTGTAGTCAATTTTGACACTATAATAAATGTTTCTGATTAATATTGATGCTACATAGGCCAGTTTTAACCACAGAAGCTGGTTTTTCGGTTCAGTTGCACTTTAACTGTATCACATCTGGCCGTGATTGGGAGTCCCATAGGGCCGTGCACAATTGGCCCACCATCGGTTTGGCCAGGGTAGGCCGTCTTTGTAAATAAGAATTTGTTCTTAACTGACTTGCCTAGTTAAATAAAGTCAAAAATAAATAAATAATAATAATAACTCCACACTAACCAATTAACTAGTCTAACTCCACAAAAGTACCAACTGTGAAGACCACTCAGGTCTAATAACTGTGATTGATTCCTGAATGACACCCTCCATATTGCGGTCAGCTAGACTAGGGGAACACTTTGTCTCCGACACGCGCACACACACACATGCACACGCACTCACACACACACACAGCTACATGTCCCCTGTCCTCTGGCTGCTGCCTTGTGGGTTCAGCTGAAGATCGAGGCTCTCTCTGAGGCAATGTCTGTTGTCTCTCTGTGTGTGTTGTTGTGCATGCGTGCGCTTGAGTAAGTGTTTGTGTGTGAGTGAGTGCGTGCGTGCATGCGTGCGTGCATACTCTTGCGTAAGTGTTTATGTCTGTATGTGTGTGTAAGTGTTAGCGTAAGTGTATTTGTGTGTGTGTGCATGTGCATTCATATGTGTGTGTTCGTGTATGTGCGTGTGCACATACGTGTGTGGGTGTCAGGCTGCCATTGCCAGCCTACTGAATGATTGATCCTTCCAGAACTCGACTGCTGTCCAAATACACTCATGTTATTTTTCTTCCTGTCTTTACATTCCATAATATTCTCTTCCGTGTTATTTTCTTTAAGTGATTATGTTGGTTCTGGTTCAATAGTTTGTTCATGAGGGAGTGGTCATTTCCTTTGGACTGATAGGTCTAATCATCCTCTCTCACAGATAGTCTTTTCCTAAAGGAAATATTAAGATGCAAAGTCACACAAACAATAATCTTACATTATGTTTTGTTAATGCAGTGAAAATACAACCTAGATGACAGCAATATTGATCATGTCCCCTTCTTGTAGAAAGGAGATGAGGAGCAGAAGCACACGCACCTGAATGCTCATGACTCCTTTCTACTCGCACCAAAATAACGATGTTTCTCTGATTTGCCTTGTGAAAGCCTAGCACTGTAAGATCATATTTTACAATTTAGCTAGTCATGTTGGCAATGGAACAAGCTCTCAAATCATGCCCACCTGACCCGGATTGCCAGTTACAGATGTCGGATCTTAACTTGATCACTCTTTTGACGCAAAGAATTTTCCTGCTCCATTAGCAATTTCAAATGAGCCTTGTGATTCCTTGAAAATGAGCAGTTCTCTTTCTCTCCATGCATTGGCAGCCAAGTAATTGGGATCAGGCCTGCTATCCAAATAATATTCTCTCTCGCTCGCTCAAACACTATGCCTAGGTCCTATTACTGCAACATGAAATGTATTTTTTTCATCTGAAATGCAGCCATACTCATCAACAACTTGTTTTATATATCTTAATAACAGAAGATAGATATTTGTTTCCACTAGGCTATGACCTTTAAGTGTGAAGTGTATCCTAAGGTTACGAATGAACAGTCAACATTGAGTTCAACTGTGGCCTGGTGTGGTCTAGTGGTTAGGGCTGCTGCCTTCTGTGCGCACATACAGTATAGGTCTACCATATGGTTTCGATTCCGGACCATGCCCTTCTGGAACAAATAACTCAATCCCCCAATTGACTTGATTTAGTTACACATCTCAAATATGGACGGTCCTGTCACGTTCTGACCTTTATTTCCTTTGTTTTTGTCTTTATTTAGTATGGTCAGGGCGTGAGTTGGGGTGGGCAGTCTATGTTTGTTTATCTATGTTTTTTTATTTCTGTGTTTGGCCTGATATGGTTCTCAATCAGAGGCAGGTGTTAGTCATTGTCTCTGATTGGGAACCATATTTAGGTAGCCTGTTTTGTGTTGGGTTTTGTGGGTGGTTGTTTTCTGTCTTTGTGTGTCTGCACCAGACAGTACTGTTTCGGTTTTTCACATTTGTTGTTTTTGTATTTTGAGTGTTCACCTTCATTAAACAAGATGAACAATTACCACGCTGCACCTTGGTCCTCTTCTTCTCCTCCAGACGACAACCGTTACAGGTCCAGGGATATTTCTTGATAAGAAATTATTATACCAGACACTTTTCTTTTAAAGACAGTTGTATTTCATGGATAACATAAATAGGAAACACATAAAATAATAACAGTAGGCTACACCAACATTACTTTCCATTCATACAAAGTGTCAGGTAAATTGCCACACTAGATTTTCTGTGTTAAACAAGGAAATACTTGATTTCTATTGTGTGGAATGCTTGTCAAATAGATACATCTCCCTTAGTCTGTTCAAAAAGGACTAAGTTGTTCTAATAATAATACCAACTAGAGAGCAAACTTATCTTGAAAGACTTTGGTTGCAAGCAAGACTAAGGTAACACCGAAATCATCTTTTAGGGAGCGGTATTGAGATCAGCTGTGTTGGTGAATATAGTGCATATTGATGTTTTAACAAAACATCAGCTGGTGATAATCTAGTGCCATCGATGGATGCAATAGGCCTCTTGCTATTTGATTAATGTTCCAATACATTCTGTAGGCTACCCGTTAGCATATTCATTTTCACATACTGAAAGGTGTGAAAACCGCTAATAGGCTACTGTTTGTGTTTCCCTGGCTGAGTTGATGAGCTGATTTGGGCCATCAGTTGATTGACAGATGCAGGCCTACTGTAGAATGGTAAACTTTCCTCCAGTGTGGATGCTGGGGTATAAAGCGGCCGTTTTACGGGCTCCTGACCAATTATGCAGTTTTTTGTGCTCTTTTGTGCTGATCTTAACTTTTTTTATACTTAATGTTTCGGCCATCGTTTCCTGTGACCGAAAAAATCTTCTGGACATCAGAACAGCGATAACATACCTTGATTTGGATGAAGAACTCTACTTCAATGACTCGGCCGCGCAGGACATACGTTTTTTGTTCCTTTTTTTTTTTTTAACAATAGAAAACACATAAATTCAGCAAAAAAAGAAACGTCCATTTTTCAGGACCCTGTCTTTCAAAGATTATTCGTAAAAATCCAAATAACTTCACAGATCTTCATTGTAAATGAAACACCGTTTCCCATGCTTGTTGTTTAAACACCATTTCCCATGCTTGTTCAATGAACCATAAACAATTAATGAACATGTACTTGTGGAACAGTCGTTAAGACACTAACAGCTTACAGACGGTAGGTCACAGTTTTGAAAACTTTAAGATACTAAAGAGGCCTTTCTACTGACTCTGAAAAACACAAAAAGAAAGATGCCCAGGGTCCCTGTTCATCTGCGTGAACGTGCCTTAGGCATGCTGCAAGGAGGCATGAGGACTGCAGATGAGTTCAGGGCAAAAAATTGCAATGTCCGTACTGTGAGACGCCAGAATGGCAACAACAACTGCCCGAGTTACACCAGGAACGCACACTCCCTCCATCAGTGCTCAGACTGTCCGCAATAGGCTGAGAGAGGCTGGACTGAGGGCTTGTAGGCCTGTCCTCACCAGACATCATGGGCAACAACGTCGCCTATAGGCACAAACCCACTGTCGCTGGACCAGACAGAACTGGCAAGAAGTGCTCTTCACTGACGAGTCGCGGTTTTGTCTCAACAGAGGTGATGGTCGGATTCGCGTTTTCCATCGAAGGAATGAGCGTTACACCGAGGCCTGTACTCTGGAGAGGGATCGATTTGGAGGTGGAGGGTCCATCATGGTCTGGGGTGGTGTGACACAGCATCATCGGAATGAGCTTGTTGTCATTGCAGGCAATCTCAACGCTGTGGTACCTCATGTGGTACCCTTCCTGCAGGCTTATCCTGACATGACCCTTCAGTATGACAATGCCACCAGTCATACTGCTCATTCTGTGCGTGATTTCCTGCAAGACAGGAATGTCAGTGTTCTGCCATGGCCAGCGAAGAGCTCGGATCTCAATCCCATTGAGCACGTCTGGGATTTGTTGCATTGGAGAGTGAGGGCTAGGGCCATTCCCCCCCCTAGAAATATCCGTGAACTTGCAGGTGCCTTGGTGGAAGAGTTGGGTAACATCTCACAGCAAGAACGGGCAAATCTGGTGCAGTCCATGAGGAGGAGATGCACTGCAGTACTTAATGCAGCTGGTGGACACACCACATACTGACTGTTACTTTTGATTTTGACCCCCCCCCCCCTTTGTTCAGGGACACATTATTCAATTTCTGTTAGTCACATGTGTCATGATCGTCGTTAGGTGAAAGAGAGTACCAAGGCGCAGCGTGATATAAATACATCTTCAATTTATTTGAAGATGAAACGAACACTAATACAGACTAGACAAAACAACAAATGACCGTGCAGCTACAAAACTAAAGTGCAGACACAAGCTACTAACGTCAAACATAGACAATTACCCACAACCTACCTAATGCCTATGGCTGCCTAAATATGGCTCTCAATCAGAGACAACGATAGACAGCTGTCTCTAATTGAGAACCAATACAGGCAACCATAGACTTACATAAACACCTACACTGAACACAACCCTATGAACTCTACAAAAAAAACCTAGACAATACACACACCCTAGACTAGACAAAAACACACAAACATCCCCCATGTCACACCCTGACCTAACTAAAATAATAAAGAAAACAAAGATAACTAAGGCCAGGGCGTGACAACATGTCTGTGGAACTTGTTCAGTTTATGTCTGTTGTTGAATCTTGTTATGTTCATACAAATATTTACACATGTTAAGTTTGCTGAAAATAAACGCAGTTGACAGTGAGAGGACGTTTTTTTTTTGCTGAGTTTACATACAAACAACAACATCACACAAACATCAACTGCATCATACCTGCCCAGACCCACATGCTCACACTCCCATATTCAGCGCCGGCATCGCAAACTGCATCAATTTGTTTCTCTCCGTTGCCCACACACTTTCAGCATTTAGATAAAAAAAACGATTTGACCTTTCCATTGTGTTAACGACGGAGGATTGGTGATAAGCAGTTTTGAAGTATACTTTTTTTCAAGATGATTGATGAAAAAAGTATCATAACTTTTGGACTTAAAAACATTCCCACAAAACATGGATTATTGAGTCATTCTTAGCTTTACACTTAAGACAGGACTCTGCTCTTGTGCTGTAGAATTAGTGAATTCTGACTCTTGTGAAATAAATTCTACACATTAGTTTAGGATGTACTGTTCACCCGGGACCAGGACCTAATCCCTGACATTCTGAAGAGGAAAATACAACGATATAGAGGCATCCGTGTGGGCACCCCGATGAAACTTCGACAGTTTGAATAAACCGTGTCTAACCTCTGTTCTACTGGTGAATGTACAATAACAGGAGAACAAACTAGACAAGGTCCGTTCCAGACTATGCTATCAACGGGACCTGAAGAACTGTAATATCCTATGTTTCATGGAGTCGTGGTTGAACGAGGACATGGTTAATATAGACTGAGTGTACAAAACATTAGGAACACCTGCACTCAAGGAGCGGGACTCTAACCCAGAAGCTTATAAGAAATCCCACTATGCCATCCGACGAACCATCAAAAAGGCAAAGCGTCAATACAGGACTAAGATCAAATCGTACTACACCACCTCTGACGCTCGTCGGATGTGGCAGGTCTTGCAAACGATTACAGACTACAAAGGGAAGCACAGCCGCGAGCTGCACAGTGACACGAGCCTACCAGACGAGCTAAATTACTTCTTTGCTCGCTTCGAGGCAAACAACACTGAAGCATGCATGAGAGCATCAGCTGTTCCGGGCGACTGTGATCACACTCTCCGTAGCCAATTTGAGTAAGACCTTTAAACAGGGAAAAATTAATTAACAGAACATGTACTCCGATGCATGCGCTGACCAACTGGCAGTTTTCAACCTGTCCCAGACTGAGTCTGTAATACAAACATGTTTCAAGCAAATAGTGTTCTTGGGCACAGGGACAAAGTTAACCTGCCTAAATTACTACCAACCCCTAGCATTCACATCTGTAGCCATGAAGTGCTTTGAAAGGCTGGTCATGGCTCGCATCAACACCGTTATCCCAGAAACCCTAGACCCACTCCAATTTGCATACAGCCCCAACAGATCCACAGATGATGCCATCTCTATTGCACTCCACACTGCCCTTTCTCAAATGGACAAAAGGAATACCTATGTGAGAATGGTATTCATCGACTATAGCTCAGTGTTCAACACCATAGTGCCCTCAAAGCTCATCACTAAGCTAAGGACCCTGGGACTACACAGCCCCCTCTGCAACTGGATCCTGGACTTCCTGATGGGCCACCGCCAGGTGGTAAGGGTAGGTAACAACACATCCGCCACGCTGATCCTCAACATGGGGGCCCCTCAGGGGTGTGTGCTCAGTCCCCTCCTGTACTCCCTGTTTACTCATGACTGAATGGCCAGGCACGACTCCAACACCCTCATTAAGTTTGCTGACTACACGACGATGGTAGGCCTGTTCACAGATGATGATGAAACAGCATGTAGGGAGGCGGTCAGAGACCTGGCAATGGGGTCAACAATGTCAGCAAGACAAAGGAGCTGATTGTGGACTACAGGAAACAGAGGACCGTTCACGCCTCCATTCACATTGAAGGGTCTGTAGTAGAGAGGGTCGCGAGCTTCAAGATCCTCCGTGTCCACATTACTAAGGATTTATCAAGGTTCAAACACACCAACAAAGTCATGAAGAGGAACGACAACGCCTCTTCCCCCTCAGGAGGCTGAACTGTTCTCTCTGCTAACGCACGGCAAGAAGTACCAATGCACAAGTCTGGAACCAACAGGATCCTACAGGACAGCTTCTACCCCCACAGCATAAGACATCTAGCTAATATAATTGAATGGCTACCTGCACTGACTCTCTGGCAACTTGCAATGTATTTGAGGCTTAAAAGTCCTCTGAAATGTTTTATTTCGACCTGAAAATCTCTGTCCTGAATCTCAGCATATAGATTTTATTTTGTATTTATTTCTTTGTTTTCTCTTTTTATAATGGAATCAGTTAGCATAGCATCTATTGTTGCTTGCTAGGTCAGTGGATGTTCTATGAATCAATTTAGCCTACCTTGTATTATTGATAATCATGTTTTATGTTGAACGTGCACTCACAGTTGAATAGTTATTTTTCCAATGATTTCTTAAAAATGTTTTTTAAGGAGTGGGGCAGTCCATAGATAGAACAGTGTTGGAAAGACGGGACAATAGGGGGAGTCCAAGGGCAGTGGGCCAGATTCGAACCCATGCTGACTGTAACCGGGCTGTAACCGCTGGACCACACAGGCACTGAGGCCATCAGTAATGTATTCTGCCTATTACTTGCCTATTGCTTGCCTTGAACACATAATAAAACGATTGATCAGATGTTCCCTGCATTGTATTCAAACACCGCTTCCAGCTGCCCCCTTGTGCCGATTCTAAATATTTCTAAATATATTAAAATCCTCCTGCTGCAGGATTATTTTCCTCCTGTGAATAAACAGGTCAAATTGAGATCCAATATCTGTAGGTGTATTGCTTATAACCATGTCATAATATGTCATAACCTGTCATAACCCATATCCTGTTGTAACATATGTTGTGTAATTTTATGGCTGGATATGACAGCTACATAAGAGTGTCAAAATCCACATTTATTCAACTGAGTTTTTCCATGCCAAGAGGTTTCCTTTCGCTTGCTTCTTAAATCATTTGTTTTGTAATGAATTCTTTACAGTCATGTTTTTTAAATTAAATGTTAAATAACTTGAAGAAAATACACGTTACGACAGTTTCATGAAGCATTATAATCATCCTGTGTCACTTTACTTTGACTAAGAAAATGCACTTTATGACACTGTCAAGAAGCATTATGACCATCATAATCATATAAGCCAGATTGGCCTATCACGTACAGTACATGCCCATATATCAGTCATCAGTCAAAAAGAGGGTGTCTTGTCCTGCTCCTGAAATCAGCAACAGAGCATTGAGGTAGGTGCATGTCTGACATCAATGTGTGCACAATTACAATGATAATTTGATATGGTCAATAAAAAATTATAACATAAACATACTGTTGACACGTAGGGTATGGTGTAATGGGATGTTTTGCCTTGTGTGGTAGGTTTTGTGGGTTTTTACACTCTGACTTAGGTGTCATAACCACCAATAAAATAAGGCACTATATGTCACAACAGGTTTAAATACGGTATATGTCATTTCAGTGTTATTACCATATTATAAAAGGATATGAAAAGTTATGTTATGACATATAATGACATGGTTATGACCGTGTCATAATGTGTTATGATGCTGGGTATCAACTAAAGTGTTACTTAAAAATATCCATATGTCCTTCATTACAGCTGTGTGTGTGTGTGTGTGTATGTGTGTGTGTGAGAAAGAGAGAGTATGTATGTTCTTGAGGGAGGTCACATCAGAACATGACGATCCTAATCTCTCTCTATTTCTATCTGTCTGTCTCTATTGCTCAATCTAAAGAGAGAGAGAGAGATTAAGAGTGGGGGATTGGGTCTGATATCTCTTAAATAACTGAGAGATAGTGGTATCTCACTCTCATTGTCTTTCTCTAAGAGTGGGGATAGAGAGAGGGAGATCTTATCTTCATTAGCAAGACTTCAAAAAGGTGTGTGTATGTGATCTCCTGTGGTGTATTATGTTATTCTGTTCATGTCGCAGTCATGACTCTGGTCTGGTCCGTGTAGTAAAGCCCTCTGGTCAGAGATAACAAGCCACACACACATGATGAAGAGGTGACCATCTAGTCTCTCTAGACCAGTGGCGGTCAGTGCCGTTTAAGATGAGGGACATTTATTTAAATTTTAAGCATGGTCTTATATCTAATACAGAATATTGAATGACAGTCATGCATATTCCATTCATGCATATTCCATTCACCCAGCTCAATGTAACATCAATAGGTTTAGGCTATTACATGATACTCTAACTTTCCCTATACCCATCATGAGGTAGGATGCAGGTAGGAAAGTTTACATTGTTGATGCAGAGGTCGAGAGAAAAATGAGAGTAATCAAGGTGACCGACGGTGACACATTCAAAACTGCCTTGCACACTCTTGCCTGCATCTAGCTGATCTAGGGTGCAATCATTAGTCCAACAATTGCAAACAAGAGCTTCTATTGGACAAATTCAGGTTTGGTTCCATTTGCTTCTGTTTAAGAAATGTTTTTCAACAGAATCGGTTGAATGAATACACCCCTGATCACACACAAACACAGTTCACTTTCATAGCAGCCACATACAAACATCATGATCACATAATTCCTTCTCACATCTATGCACTCTCCTCCTCTCACATGTTCCCTTTACTTGTGGACTTCAGTACACAACAAATCAGCTGTCTGTGACCAGGCGGAAAAAAACATTTCCAAGCCAAACATTCATATCATAACCGCTAACCGCTACACACAGCCAACATCGTTGTCACCATATTAGCTAACATCATAGTCAACAAAGGTACTAGAACTAACACGTTACCAAAACCGCTTCAATCATGCAGTACAGTATACAGTCAGCAAGCAGTTGAGCAGTTACACTGACGGACCCCGTGGCAATAAATTAATAAAACCAAAAGCTTACCGTGACTTGGAAGAGTTGGATAGCCATAGCCAGCTAGCTAACATACCCTTTCTGTTTGAGCCGGGTGTTTGCATACTCACCACATTGTATGCACTACAGTGCTGGCTAGCTATGCTTTCAGTACTAGATTCATTCTCTGATCCTTTAATTAGATGGACAGCATGTCAGTTCATGCTGCAAGAGCTCTGATAGGTTGGAGGATGTTTTCCGGAAGTTGTCATAATTACTGTGTAAGTCTATGTCAGGGGGATGAGAACCATGAGCCTCTTAGGTTATGTATTGTTATGTCAATGTACCTAGAGAACGGAAACTAGCTGTCCTCAGGCTAAACCATGGTGCAACCATACAGAGTGCTGTTGAGGCTATTATAGACCTTCCTTGTAAAAAAGTGTGTTTTAATCAATTATTTGGTGATGTGAATATGTTTGGTATAGTTTTATCTAAAAATGATAATTTTTTTTATGTTTCGCTATTTTTATTTTTATTAAATCACCTAGGAAGATGGTCCTCCCCTTCCTCCTCTGAGGAGCATCCACTGCTCTAGACAGAAAGGTTGCTTCTGGTAATATACCAATGCTCCAGCTTAACATGTCTGTAGAAGTTCCGGCATCAGTTGGGACAGAGAGGACTAATCTGAAATGGGAATTGCGTCACCGGTGACGTCACTGCCGTATTCGCTTATTGCACTAGCTAAACATGAGCACAACTTTCACCCGCATTTAAACCCTGCCTATCCAATCTTGTGATTTGTTGGGAGAGTTGTCTGTCCCCCTTTGAAATGTCAGAGAGAAGCCGACATCCTCCCCAGACCTTGTGTTGTTGCCTAGCTTACGATGCACCAAGGTCTGGGATCTCCGAGACTAGTGACTGTATAGGGAGAACCACCAGGGAGGGATGTGTTGTGGTTAAATATGAGATGGCTAAACTCAGAACGCATGCATATCCAGATGACAGATTGTGAAATGATCAAATGCAAACAGTGTTAATTAAGGATTGGTGCTTGCCATTTGATAAATAACAAATATTTTTAATTTCACCTATCTATAATCTCATCATGACCAGAATGGGGAAGTTGGTAGTTGGCAAGTTCTGTATCAAGTCTGTATAATTTTGTAACTTCTTGAATGGAACGCGACTTTTTTTTAAGTAAAAGAAAGATAATATAACATTATTACACGTGTGTGTATTTATTTGTGCATTTGTGCATTTGTGCTTGTCTGAGTGTGTGACTGGTGTTTTTTTGCTGCAGTGCATCGCCTCTCACAACTTTCTACCGGTTTCCCAGGCAACGAGGGTGTCTGCACATGGAGAGCAACTTCCCCAGAACGAGAGCCTTTGTCAATGCAGTCACGATCTGAGAGGGAGAGAGAGGGAGAAGGAGAGAGATATAGCGAGAGAGAGAAAGAGAGAGAGAGAGAGAGACAGAGAGTGAGAGAGAGAGAGAATGGGTGTGACTGCAGGTGAATGTGTCATAAGTGTCAGAATCACTGTCATTTCAAAGGTGCTTTAGAAAAGTCCTGTGATTTTATTTGAGTCACAGTACAAATACAGTCAAATGGACTGTGTGTGTGTATGTCCATGAGTGCCTGTATGTCTGACTCACCTTGCCCTAAGGTTCATTGCTACTGTTAGCCTCTGTTCTGTGTTGGTCCTAACTCACCCCATCAGGCTCGACTTCTTCACAGCAGGTTAGGGTCATTCATGCCATCACCAAAACGTTTGGAGATGGAAAACCAAAATGGAAGGTTCTTATTGAAAGTACAGTTACAAATGTAGGATCATAATTTGACCTATATTGTCAGCGCAAAATAATCCTGCAGAAACAGGATTTGAATGTTTAGTCACTAATTTTGCTTGATCAGTGTTTAGGCCAGGGATTACCAACTACATTCAGCCGCGGTCTGATTTTTCCTGGAGCGGATGGTCGGGGGGGGGGCTGGAACATAACAAATAATTTGTAGACTGCAAATTGACCGCAAGAATCCCAAACAGATATAATGTTTGACTAAAACATAATAATTTCAGATCTTGCTTACATTTGTACTGTATATGATCACGTGTCTCTCTTTTATACTTGGGAACAGATTTCTTAAACGGACAGATTTTTATGGGGATTTTTGTATGTTGCTAATTAGATGTCTGTGGGAGCGCAGACATCGACCTTAAGGGGTTAACTTCTTATGGCTGCAGTCCCGTTAACGGGATCGATATGACAACAGCCAGTCGAAGTGCAGGGCGCCAAATTCAAAAAACAGAAATCTCATAATTAAAATTCCTCAGACATTCATGTGTCTTATATAATTTTAAAGGTAATCTTGTTGTTAATCCCACCAAAGTGTCCGATTTCAAATAGACTTTTCAGCGAAAGCACTACAAACGATTATGTTAGGTCACCACAATACCACAATAATCACAGCCATTTTTTCCAGCTAAAGATAGCTTCACAAAAACCAGAACAGAGATAAAATTAATCACTAACCTTCAATTATTTTCATCAGATGACACTCATAGGACTTCATGTTACACAATACATGCATGTTTTGTTTGATTCAATTCATATTTATATAAAAAAATCTGAGTTTACATTGAGGCGTTAGATTCACTAATTGCAAAAACAAAGTGACTTTGCATAGCCACATTGTTTCAACAGAAATACTCATCATAAATATAGATGATAATACAAGTTATACACATGGAATTATAGATACCTTCTTTTGTTAGCGCGTCTGGTATACATATCCAAACGCTAATTCTGGTCAGCGTTATATCGGACAAAAACTTCAAAAAGTGATATTACCGGTCGAAGAAACATTTCAAACTAAGTACAGAATCAATCATTAGGATGTTTTTAACATATAGCTTCAATAAAGTTCCAACCGGAGTATTCTTTCTTGTCTTCGTGAGCAATGGAACGCAAGTGACCATGAGGAATAAGCATGATCAGAAAATGGCTGCTTGATGGACACCTGACTGATTCTGCTATCATTCACTCCCACAACACCATAGAAATCTCATTATAATTTCTATTGATGGTTGACATCTAGTGGAACCCCTAGGCAGTGCACAATCATTCATAACTCAAGGGGATTTCATTGGGGACTCTGGTGAATACATACAAGCTCAGATTTCTGACTTTCTGTTTTAATTTTGCCTGCCAATATGAGTTCTGTTAATCTCACAGACATCATTCAAACCGTTTTAGAAACTTTAGAGTGTTTTCTATCGAATACTAATAATAATATGCAAATATTAGCAACTATGACTGAGGAGCAGGCCGTTTGATATGGGCACCTTTCATCCAAGCTACTCAATACTGCCCCTTCAGCCATAAGAGACATGAAGGTCAGTCAATCTGAAACATTTGCAGTCGCAAAAACCATGAAGCGCTATGATGAAACTGGCTGTCATAAGGACTGCCACAAGAAAGGAAGACCCATAGTTACCTCTGCTGCAGAAGATAAGTACATTAGAGTTAACTGTACCTCAGATTGCAGCCAAAATAAATCTAACAGTAACAGACACATCTCAACATCAACTATTCAGAGGAGACTGCGTGAATCGGGCCTTCATGGTGGAATTGCTGCAAACCACTACCAAAGGACACAAATGAGAAGAAGAGACTTGCTTGGGCTAAGAAGCACGAGCAATGGACATTAGACCGGTGGAAATCTGTCCTTTTGTCTGATGAGTCCAAATTTGAGATTTATGGTTCCAACAGCCGTGTCTTTGTGTGACTCAGAGTAGGTGAATGGATGATCTCTGCATGTGTGATTCCCACCATGAAGCATGGAGGAGGAGGTGTGATGATGCGGGGGTGCTTTGCTGGTGACACTGTCAGTGATTTATTTAGAATTCAAGGCACACGTAACCAGCGTGACTACCACAGCATTCTGCAGTGATACGCCATCCCGTCTGGATTGTGCTTAGTGAGACTATCATTTGTTTTTCAGCAAGACAATGACCCCAAACACACCTCCAGGCTGTGTCAGGACTATTTTACCAAGGAGAGTGATGGAGTGCAACATCAGATGACCTGGCCTCTACAATCACCTGACCTCAACCCAATTGAGATGGTTTGGGATGAGTTGGACTGCAGAGTGAAGGAAAAGCAGCCAACAAGTGCTCAGCATATGCAAGGAGAACGCTACCTGCCCTAATACATAGTGCCAACTGTAAAGTTTAGTGGAGGAGGAATAATGATGTGGGGCTGTTTTTTATGGTTCAGGCTAGGCCCCCTAGTTCCAGTGAAGGGAAATCTTAACACTACAGCACACAATGACATTCTAGACGATTCTGTGCTTCCAACTTTGTGGCAACAGTTTGGGGAAGGTTCTTGTCTGTTTCAGCATGACAATGCCCCCCTGCACAAAGCAAGGTCCATACAGAAATAATTTGTCGAGATTGGTGTAGAAGAACTTGACTGGCCTGCACAGAGGCCTGACCTCAACCCCATCAAATACCTTTGTGATGACTTGGAACGTCGACTGCGAGCCTGGCCTAATCGCCCAACATCAGTGTCCGACATCACTAATTATCTTGAGGCTGAATGGAAGCAAGTCCCCACAATAATGTTCCAACATCTAGTGGAAAGCCTTCCCAGAAGAGTATTGGCTGTTATAACAGCAAAGGGGGTGCCAACTCCATATTAATGCCCATGATTTTAGAATGAGATGTTCGACGGCACATACCTTTGGTCATGTAGTGTACTGTATATGAGTGTGGATTCTCTCTCCTCTTTGGCAGAGTTAGGATGCCTACAGGGCTCTGGTTTCTCTGCCTTAGTTTCAGGAGGAGGCCAGTGATGTCAGAAGTGTGTTTGGGGTGGCAGTAACGTCATTAAGTCCAGCCCGTATCCCAGTTTACCATATGCCCATTCCACCGGGGACCTGGGACAGAGAGAGCAGGGTGACGCACTACACATACTCACAGACTGCAACTGCAGGAGAGCTGGCAAACACACATACCTACAGTATACATATACAGGTGAGGAAACTCACAGACACACACACGCATTGACTTACCTATGCACACACACACACACACACACACACACACACACACACACACACACACACACACACACACACACACACACACACACACACACACACACACACACACACACACACACACACACACACACACACACACACACACACACACACACACACACACACACACACACACACACAACAGGAGATTAAGAGGCGTCACACACAGAAACACACCTCCAACCCCTCCATCCCCACATGCAAAAAATACTATAGTATATACAATTGTGTGAATACTATAGTATTTACTGGAGTGTTTTTGTGGACTTTACTGTAGTATTGTGGTATTTACAGTTTACTGCAGTATAAATAATGTAGTAAAAACAACTGTAGTATCTACTATAGTAATTACTGTAGTGTTTTTGGACTGTAGTATACCGTATTATTTAATGTAGTGTTTTTGCAGACTGTAGTATACTGTAGTCTTTTATTGTAGTGATTTTGGGGACATTACTGTAGTATTTACTTTAGTGTTTTGTTTTATTATCTTTGACATAGAGGTGACAAGGCTTTCTCCTTGAGGAGAACTACTAAAATAGCAAATTTCCCATAAATTGTAGGTATGTTTTTTGTGTGGATAATACTGTAGTATTTACTATAGTATTCTACAGTATACTACAACATTCTAGGCACTAAACATGATGAAGGGATAGTACACTGTAGTATTCTACAGTATTGTATAGATTATAACAGAATTATATAGTAAGTACTGTATTATTATTTTCATGTGGGTCCCTCCACCCATCCTTCCTAGATGGCTACAACTGAGAGAAGGATCACAGAGATGGAGAGAGTGGCCGCAGAGATGAGCGAGGAAGAGAGGCTTCAGAGCCAAGGGGTGGCAGGTAGCCTAGTGGTTAGAGCGTTGGGCCAGTAACCGGAAGGTTGCTAGATCGAATACCCGAGCTGACAAGGTCGTTCTGCCCCTGAACAAGGCACTTAAACCTCTGCTCTTAGGCCGTCATTGTAAATAAGATTTTTTTCTTAACTGACTTGCCTAGTTAATCGAACAAAAGGACCATTTGTGATGTTTATGGGACATATTGGAGTGCCAACAGAAGAAGCTCGTCAAAGGTAAGGCATGAATTATATTTTTATTTCTGCGTTTTGTGTCGCGCCTGCAGGGTTGAAATATGCTTTTCTCTCTTTGTTTACTATGGTGCTATCCTCAGATCATAGCATCGTTTGCTTTTGCCTTAAAGAATTTTTGAAATCTGACACGTTTGCTGGATTCACAACAAGTGTAGCTTTAATATGGTATATTGAATGTGTGATTTCATGAAAGTAAAATCTTCATAGTCATTTATTTGAATTTGGCGCTCTGCATTTACACTGGATGTTGGCCAGGTGGGACGCTAC
The DNA here is from genome assembly GCF_045679555.1 of Salvelinus alpinus. Taxonomy (NCBI): domain Eukaryota; kingdom Metazoa; phylum Chordata; class Actinopteri; order Salmoniformes; family Salmonidae; genus Salvelinus; species Salvelinus alpinus. Next base: position 35,689,168 of record NC_092100.1, on the reverse strand, counting down.
CGTCCCACATATCCCAGAGAGGTTAAATAAAGATAAAATAAACAAATTCAGAGAAAGTGGCAGAAAGCAAGTGCCTAACTGCAGTTCAAAAGACAAGATACATTATGAATAATATTTTTTTGTCTGAAACTCTATGTCTGTAATGGTAGTCCTATGGCTTAAATAGCTCTCCCCCTGTCTGTCTCATGACTCATTATGCACCCACACACAGGTTGCTCAAGATCCATTGCGAAATTAAACGTTAGGAGATGATGTCAAAACTGGCCACTGTGGGCAACGATGAGGGCCATCAATTAGGCTTGCTATATTGAATTGTTTTAAGAAGGTCATACCAAGGATCATTTAGCTATTTGATTTAGAATTTCCAGACCCCTTGAAGAATAAAAAAAAAAATTCATTTATTTTTGGCCTTACTGCTATAAGCCCATACAAACGCAATGATTAACAAATTTACTACATGGAACATCTGAAGTGTCTGTCCTATATCTGGGAGATATGAGAAAGGAAACATTTGTTTGTTTTCTTTACATGTATTTAATCCCTTATTTTTGGAACTAAACCGTTTTTATATACACCACCATTCATGTTTTCAACTGGTACCGGGGGCCCTTCAGACCTACGTGTTTTTGTTCATCTCATCTTTCCATAGAGGGGTCATAATAGTTTGTAGGCCAAACCGTTCAGACGCTACAGACGGTTTTGTGAGTAGACTGATTTTCCAGATGTCTCATTGTCTGATAAACACCGCTCTAGCTCTGTCACCTTTCACCGCAGATGTGGAAGTGCGACATAGGCGCATATGGTCGATTGAGCTTAAACTGAGCAATTTTTATGGAGCAATTTTTATTATGCAACATTTTTGTTGTGTGTTTTTGTTCTACTTTACTTTTTTAGATTTTTTTTATTGTACTACTGCACTGTTGGGAAAGATCAAGCAAGAAAGGCATTTCACTGTACCAATGCACGTGACAATAAAATGTTTTAACACACACAGACAAATAGAGGGGGACTGTGGTACGTGGCTGTAAATATCTCTAAATGCACTTCCAGCTCTACATGCAGTCATGGCCTCTGTAGAGTGAATATAAAGCTGACTGATCTGCATGAGAACTGCACTGACTGATCTGCCTGAGAACTCATACACATCACTTATACGGACTTTTACTCCTATTCTATTTCAAATGTTATACAGCCAACCTTTAAAACAAATTTAGTTGATCTTTAAGAAACACAGCAGTAACATTAAAACCAATAGTGAATCTCGTAATGACAGAGAGCATTTTCATCAGCCTTATGGCCCTCTTTATCTCTCTCTCACTTCCCTCTCCCTCCCTCCTTCCCTCCCTCCTACATGTATGAGCAGTCAGCAGTCAACCAGGCGTGATGGTCCGTGACAGTAGCTGTGTGCTACGGGTCATTAACCAGATGGGAGCCAGGGTTGTCACGCTGTCTGAGCCTTTAGAGAAGACACAACACGTCTGCTGGGAGACTGGTGGCCGTGTGTGTGTGTGCGTGCGTGTGTGTGTGTCTCTATAACTATATATATATGAATGAATGTGAAGACTCAATAACGCATTGAAGCCAAATGAAGTAGGTTATTATTGCGTCTCATGAAGATATAACATGGGCAGTTTGAGCTACTCCAGGAAGAGATGGAGGCTAGCTCAGTGCTTCCCCCTTTCATTGAGTAGTAACTCAAGTTTGTTGGCCGACCAGGGTACTGTAGGCTGCCATTAGCAACAAAAGTATCCTTATAACTTCTTCTGGGTGCGAAATAAAAATAAAAACAAACATCTGGTGTATTAGAAGCAATTACTGGTACCATGATTGACTACTAATCTTTAGTTTTCTTTAAACAAAGATTGACATATTTCCATTCACTATAATAAGTAAACAACAAAACAATTTGGAAGATGGTGATAAGCAAAGATTCTATGGTGGTGTTCAAATGTATGGGTAAGTTGTTTTTATTCTCTTAAAATGATCACTACTAATTTATTGTACATATTTGAAAACAGATTAGCTGCCTGCCGTAACTTTAGCTTTGTGCTTCAAATCAAATAACGCGTTCTGTGTCCAAGAGATTAACGTATTTTGGTGCGAAATGTGCAAATCAATCCCAGAACAACAGCAAAGGACTTTGTGAAGATGCTGGAGGAAACAGGTACTAAAGTATCTGTATCCACAGTCAAACGAGTCCTATAACGACACAACCTGAAATGCCGCACAGCAAGGAAGAAGCCACTGCTCCAAAACCGCCATAAAAAAGCCAGACTACGGTTTGCAACTGCATATGGGGACAAAGATCGTACTTTTTGGAGAAATGTCCTCTGGGGGTATCACGAGTCCCGCCGAAGATGGTGCCTCTTCCTGTTCGGGCGGCGCTCGGCGGTCGTCGTCACCGGCCTACTAGCTGCCATCGATTTCTTTTCCTTTTGTTTCTGTTAGTTTGGGCTGATTGGGTGCACCTGTTTTGAGTTTAGTTTTGTGGGTTGGTTATTTAAGGGAAGTAAGCCCGCTGGGGTTTGTGCGGGCTTGTTATTCTGTTTTTGGTGGTGGTGATTTAGATAGTGGATTCTGTCCTATATATGTTGGACTGTATTTTTGACGCGCCCTTTGTTGTGTGGCGTAGCCGTCTCATTTGATTATTTCTGAGTGAAATAATAAATTCCACTTGCTCGGAACTCCCTGCTCTCTGCACCTGACTTCTTCATTTCACCATTGGAATTGTAACAGAAGCCCGCACCTCACATGGAGTCAGCAGAAGCAGCAACCACCCCTCTTCCATCGATGGAGGAGCGTGTCCTCCATCACACCGCCGTTCTCCATAGGATTGGGTCGGCAATGGACATGATGATGGAGAGAATGGAGCGATGGGAGAGGAGTGGTTTCCCGACGACAACCACAGCTCCTTCACGGACGTCGCAACCTACTCCTTCCACGTCGGCGTCTGGTTCCGGCGCGTTGCGTCTCGCGCTCCCGAGGGAGTACGACGGAGCGGTGGCTGGGTGTCAGGGGTTTATGCTCCAGTTGGATCTTTACTTGGCTACTGTTCATCCGACTCCCTCGGGAGAGGAGAGTGTTAGCCTCCTCATCTCCTGTCTGACGGGTAGAGCCCTGGAATGGGCTAACGCGGTCTGGAACGGTCCAGACTCGGTTCGAGACCACTACCCAGAGTTCACCCGCCGCTTTCGGGCCGTATTTGACCATCCTCAGGAGGGCCGTGCGGTGGGTGAGCGACTGTTCCACCTCAGACAGGAGACGAGGAGTGCGCAAGACTTCGCGTTGGAGTTCCGGACCTTGGCTGCTGGTGCGGGGTGGAATGACAGGGCCCTGATGGACCATTACCGATGTAGCCTTCGGGAGGACGTCCGTCGGGAGCTAGCTTGTCGGGACAATACACTCTCCCTCGATGAGCTGATTGACATGTCAATACAACTGGACAACCGGCTAGCTGCCCGCGGGCGTTCAGAGGGGGTCCTGTCAGTTCCACCTCCCAGTCATCCCGCTCCAACTCCGATGGAGTTGGGAGGAGCTGCATCTAGGGGGACCGGAGGAGGTGGCTTCTCTTGCACCTACTGTGGCCGGAGAGGACACACTTCGGATCGGTGCTGGAGGAGTCCATCTGGGAGTCGGGATGGCAGGCGGAATACTCCTCGGCCACCCCAGGTGAGTAGGCACAAGACTCACCCAGAGCTCCCTGTTGGTCACATGTTTTTGGTTATTTTTTTCCCTGCGTTTTTCCCCTCTCTTCAGCATAAGGCGCTAGTCGACTCAGGCGCAGCTGGGAGTTTTATGGATCGCGGACTCGCCCGTAAGTTGGGTATTCCGCTGGTGCAGATAGACCCACCTTTTCCCGTGCACTCCCTAGATAGCCGACCGTTAGGGTCAGGGCTGGTCAGGGAGGCCACGATTCCGCTGGACATGGTAACCCAGGGGGGTCATAGGGAGCAGATCAGTTTTTACCTTATTGATTCACCTGGGTTTCCAGTGGTGTTGGGGGTTCCCTGGCTAGCCATTCACAATCCCCACATTTCCTGGAGACAGGGAGCTCTTCAGGGGTGGTCAGATGAGTGTTCAGGTAGGTGTGTGGGAGTTTCCATCGGTGCCACGTCGGTGGAGAGTCCAGACCAGGTTTCCACTGTGCGCATTCCCCCAGAATATGCCGAATTACCACCTCATCGACGGTGGGATTGCGTGATAAACCTCCAGGAGAACGCTGCACTTCCCAGGAGTCACGTGTACCCATTGTCACAGGAGGAGACGTTGGCTATGGAGACATATGTCACGGAAGCCCTGGGACAAGGGTTCATTCGGCCCTCCATGTCACCCGCTTCCTCGAGTTTCTCTTTTGTGAGAAAAAAGGAGGGAGGACTGCGTCTGTGCATTGATTATCGAGGTCTAAATTCAATCACAGTGGGATTTAGTTATCCACTACCTCTCATCGCTACGGCGATGGAATCATTCCACGGAGCGCGTTTTTTCACAAAACTGGATCTCAGGAGCGCGTATAATCTGGTGCGTATTCGGGGAGGAGACGAGTGGAAAACAGCGTTTAGTACCACATCAGGCCACTATGAGTACCTCGTCATGCCGTATGGGTTGAAGAATGCTCCAGCCGTCTTCCAATCCTTTGTAGATGAGATTCTCAGGGACCTGCACGGGCAGGGTGTGGTAGTATATATTGATGACATCTTGATCTATTCTGCCACACGCGCCGCGCATGTCTCCCTGGTGCGCAGGGTGCTTGGGCGACTGCTGGAGCATGACCTATACGTCAAGGCTGAGAAATGTGTGTTCTCCAAATCAGCCGTTTCCTTCCTGGGATATCGTATTGCCACCTCGGGGTTGGTGATGGAGTGTGACCGCGTTAACGCCGTGCGTAATTGGCCGACTCCGACCACGGTAAAGGAGGTGCAGCGGTTTTTAGGGTTTGCCAATTACTATTACCGGGGTTTTGGTCAAGTGGCGGCGCCCATTACCTCACTGCTGAAGGGGGGGCCGGTGCGTCTACGGTGGTCGGCCGAGGCAGATGGAGCCTTCAACCAGTTGAAGGTAAGGTTTACTGAGGCTCCCGTATTGGCGCATCCGGACCCTTCGTTAGCGTTCATAGTGGAGGTGGATGCGTCCGAGGCTGGTGTTGGAGCCGTGCTATCACAGCGCTCGGGCACCGCACCGAAGCTCCGTCCCTGTGCTTTCTTTTCTAAGAAGCTGGGTCCGGCGGAGCGGAACTATGATGTGGGGGACCGGGAGTTGCTAGCTATGGTAAAAGCCCTGAAGGTGTGGAGACACTGGCTTGAGGGGGCTAAATACCCTTTTCTCATCTGGACTGACCACCGCAATCTGGAGTATATCCGAGAGGCGAAGAGATTGAATCCGCGTCAGGCTAGGTGGGCCATGTTTTTTACTCGTTTTGGATTTACAATCTCTTACCGACCAGGTTCCCTCAACACTAAGGCCGACGCGCTGTCTCGTCTTTATGACACGGATGACCGGCCCATCGATCCGACTCCCATCCTTCCAGCCTCTTGTCTGGTGGCCCCGGTGGTATGGGAGGTGGACGCGGACATCGAGCGGGCGTTAAGGGCAGAACCTGTGCCGTCCCAGTGTCCGACTGGCCTGAGGTACGTACCGCTTGGTGTTCGTGATCGATTGATTCGGTGGGCTCACACACTACCGTCTTCGGGTCATCCGGGGATTGAGAGGACAGTGCGGGGTCTTAGGGGGAAATACTGGTGGCCCACCTTGGCTAAGGACGTGAGATCCTATGTCTCTTCCTGCTCGGTATGCGCACAGAGTAAGGCTCCTAGGCACCTGCCGAGAGGGAAGTTACAACCCCTCCCGGTTCCACAACGGCCATGGTCTCATCTATCGGTAGATTTTCTGACTGATCTTCCCCCTTCACAGGGGAACACTACCGTTCTGGTCGTTGTGGATCGGTTTTCTAAGTCCAGGGTGACAGCATCATGTTGTGGGGGTGCTTTGCTGCAGGAGGGACTGGTGCACTTCACAAAATAGATGGCATCATGCGGGAGGAAAATTATGTGGATATTTGGAAGCAACATCTCAAGACATCAGTCAGGAAGTTAAAGCTTGGTCTCAAATGGTCTTCCAAATGGACAATGACCCCAAGCATACTTCTAAAGTTGTGGCAAAATGGCTTATGGACAACAAAGTCAAGGTATTGGAGTGGCCATCACAAAGCCCCAACCTAAATCCCATCGAAAATTTGTGGGCAGAACTAAAAAAGCGTGTGCGAGCAAGGAGGCCTACACCCCTGACTCAGTTACACCAGCTCTGTCAGGAGGAATGGGCCAAAATTCACCCAACTTATTGTGGGAAGCTTGTGGAAAGCTACCCGAAACGTTTGATCCAAGTCAAGCAATTTAAAGGCAATGCTACCAAATACTAATTGAGTGTATGTAAACTTCTGACCCACTGGGAATGTGATGAAAGAAATAAAAGCTGAAATAAATCATTCTCTCTACTATTATTCTGACATTTCACATTCTTAAAATAAGGTGGTGATCCTAACTGACCCAAGACAGGGACTTTTTACTCGGATTAAATGTCAGGAATTGTGAAAAACTGAGTTTAAATGTATTTGGCAAAGGTGTATGTAAACTTGCGACTTCAACTGTAGGTACTTGAAGGAAGGGTAAAGTGACCGGGCTTTAGGATAGATAATAATAAGAGTAAAATAAAGGACAGAGTAGCAGCAGCATATGATGAGTGTAAAAGTGTGTGTGTGTGTTTCTGTGTGTATGCGTGCGTGCGTACGTGTGCGTGTGTTTGTGTTGTGTTGTTATGTGTGTGTGTGTTATGTGTTTGCGTGTGTATGTAGTGTATGTGAATGTGTGTGGGTTTTGTGTGAGTGTGTATATAGTGTGCATATATAGTTTTGTGAGTGTGCATAGAGTCAGTTCAAGATAGGGTTAGTGCAGATACTCAGAGTAACCATTTAATTAACTATTTATCAGTCTTATGGGTTGAGTGTAGAAACTGTCTAGGAGCCTGTTGTTCCGAGAGCCGATGCTCCGGTACCATTTGCCGGATGGTGGCAGAGTGAACAGTATGGCTTGGGTGGCAATTTTTTGGGCCTTTCTCTGACACCGCCTGATAAAGAGGTCCTGGATGGCAGGGAGTTCAACCCCAGTGATGTACTGGGCTGTACACACCACCCTCTGCAGCTCTTTGTCGTCAAGGGTGGTGCATTTGCCATATCAAGCGGTAATACAGCCAGTCAAGATGATCTCGATGGATCAGTTGTATAACTTTTTGAGGATCTGAGGGCCCATGCCAAATCTTTTCAGCTTCCTGGGTGGGAAGAGGAGCTGTCATGCCCTCCTTGGTCTCACAGACATTGACAGAGAAGTTATTATCCTGGCACCACACTGAAAGGTCTTTGACTTCCACCCTTTAGGCTGTTTCATTGCCGTCGGTGATCAGGCCTACCACCATCGTGTTGTCAGCAAACTTGATGATGGTGTTGGAGTCGTGTGCAGTTGTGGTTGAACAGGGAGTACAGGAGGGGACAAAGCAAACAACCCTGAGGGGCCCCCATGTTGAGGGTCAGCGTGGGAGAGGTGTTGTTGCCTTCCCTCACCACCTGTCGCTGGCCCATCAGGAAGTCCAGGATTCAGTTGCAGAAGGAGATATTCAATTCCAGGGTCCCCAGCTTGGTGATGAGCTTAGAGGGGACTATGGTGTTAAACGCTGAGCTAGTAGGTACTTATTGATGAAGCCCGTGACTGATGTGTTAAACTCTTTAATGCTATTGGATGGAATCCAGGTACATATCCCAGTCTGTACTAGCAAAATAGTCTTGTAGCCTTGCATCTGCTTCATCGGACCACTTCCGTATTGAGCACGACACTGGTACTTTCAGTTTGAGCTTTTGTTTGTAAAGAAGAAGCAGGAGAATACAGTTGTGGTCAGACTTGTCAAAAGGAGGACAAGAGAGGATCTTGTATGCGTTTCTGTGGGTAGAATAAAAGTGGTATAGAGTGTTAGTGCCCAGAGTGACGCAGGAAGTGTTGGTTAAAGTGTGGTAGAACAGTTTTAAGTCTCTATGCGTTAAAGTCTCCATCATCCAGGTGCACTGCCTCTGGGTGAGCAGTTTCTTGTTTGTTTATGGCCCCATACAGTTCATTGAGGGCCAAAGTGATGTGGCTTGTGGAGGGATGTAGACAAGGGGTTCCCAACCTTTTTTCCCCAGGGCCCCCTTTTAAACAGTTGAAAAATGTCACTTAAGGGACCTAGGAAAATGTTTTTGTTTTGAAGCTAATTTTTGTAATTCTACATAGTGTAACTACACTCTTGACATATTTTAGGTAGGCTATTTAATAATAATAATAACAATAATTTTTAAGGAAAATATAGTCTTGACCTGATTTCCCCAAAAGTTATTCCGCTACTACATGTGATTTATTATCATAATTTATATGAACTCTCAATTTAAATATACATATTCTGTTTTACATAAAGTGGATAGATCAATTGATAGCGACAGAGTCACACATTGTATAAGATTACTTCCCAAGCAAAGTTCAATTAATTTGACTCTTTGACTTTAGAAAGTTATAGCTCAGCTTTCAGAATGTCATAGAGCCATACCACATTCCCATGTGCATCAGAGTTGCATCTTCCTCTGGCATTTTCATCTTGTTTCTAGCCTAAGTCATCACGACTATTTGCATAGTTTTAGATCAGTATAAAAATGTAAATATGTTTGTTCAAGGAAGATCCCGCGCTCCCGACACGAAACATTGGAGCCCCCTTTGAGGGGAGCACCACCAAGGTTGGGAACCTCTGATGTAGACAGCTGTGATAATTACGGATGATAACTCTCTTGATAGATAAAAGCCTCTGCAGCTTTTTGAGGAACACAGGGCTCATGCCAAATATTTTCTGCCTCCTGTGGGGGAAGAGGCGCTATCATGCCATCTTAATGACTGTGCGGGTGATGGAGACAGCCATGATAATTACAGATGAGAACTCTTTTGTTAGATAAAATGGTCTGCAGCTTACCATGAGCTATTCTATATAAGGTGAGCAAAAGCTTGAGATTTCCTTCACACCGGAAGAAGCGCCCCAGTTGTTGTTTATAAAAAGTCACACCCATCCTCCTTTGTACTTGCCCGAGGACGGTTTTGTCCAATCGTGTCGCTGCATTGAGAAACCACTGAGTTCTACGTATATGGAGTCATCCAGCCACCTCTCTGCTGGGCACATAATATTGTAGCTTTTCAAGTCTCTCTGATAGGAACTTTCGAACTAAGCTCATCCATCATATTCTCAAGTGACTGGACGTTTGCCAACAGAACGGAGGGGAGTGCCGGTCAATTTTCTCTTCGCCTCAGTCTCACCAGGATGCTGGCTCATCTACCGCATCTTCGCCTATAGCGTTTTGGTAGCCCATGAAGCAAAGGAATGGGGTCTGGTATGGTAACAAAGGAACAGAGTCGGAATTGAAGTCGAAATCGAGGTTAGTAACTGTCAATCTGATGTCCAGAAGTGCTTGGTGGTCTTACGTAGCAAAACTTGAAATGTTGTTTTATACACTGGATAAAAGTACAGACTCAGAGCTAGAAAATTGTATATCACCCACTACAGTTGAGGAGCAATGGGAAAGTAATTCTGCTTTGAAAGTTGATAAACTTGTCACCCCACGTTTAAGAAAATGTCACTTCAATGTTTTGGTGCACCAACTGGAGAGACCCCCTTTGTCTACACACATTCAGCATCTTTCACATCATCTTAAGCATTAGCCCCACCCATCTCTTTAAGGATTTACATGTGAGTCCATGTGCTATACACAGTGAGTATGGTAGTGCACTTAACAACCAACACTTAACAACCAAAGATTTCAAGACTAAAACGCACAACGCATCCCTGGGGGCAAACTACCTGCCCTCCAGGACACCTACACCACCCGATGTCACAGGAAGGCCATAAAGATCATCAAGGACAACAACCACCCGAGCCACTGCCTGTTCACCCCGCTATCATCCAGAAGGCGAGGTCAGTACAGGTGCATCAAAGCGGGGACCGAGAGACTGAAAAACAGCTTCTATCTCAAGGCCATCAGACTGTTAAACAGCCACCACTAACATTTAGTGGCCGCTGCCAACATACTGACTCAACTCCAGCCACTTTAATAATGGGAATTGATGGAAATTATGTAAAAATGTACTCACTAGCCACTTTAAAGAATGCCACTTAATATAATGTTTACATATCCTACATTACTCATCTCATATGTATATGTATATACTGTACTCTATATCATCTACTGCATCTTGCCATCTTTATGTAATACATGTATCACTAGCCACTTTAAACTATGCCACTTTATGTTTACATACCCTACATTACTCATCTCATATGTATAGACTGTACACTATACCATCTACTGCATCTTGCCTATGCCGTTCTGTACCATCACTCATTCATATATCTTTATGTACATATTCTTTATCCCTTTACACTTGTGTGTATAAGGTAGTAGTTGTGGAATTGTTAGGTTAGATTACTTGTTGGTTATTACTGCATTGTCGGAACTAGAAGCACAAGCATTTCGCTACACTCGCATTAACATCTGCTAACCATGTGTATGTGACAAATAAAATTTGATTTGATTTGATTTAAAAGCTGGTTTATACTTATCGACATGTCTGTAGACAGTTGTCGCAGTGACATCATGAACATTCTATTGTCGTCCAACATCAAACTTGTCGTTGTCGTTATGAAAAAGTATAAACACAAAAACGACAGGCTGCATGACCTCAGCAGCCTGGTGGTCTAAAATAGCATAATCTAGAAGAAAAAGAAACGCACACCTATTTAGGCGAGCTGGCTAGCGGAGTAGAAAACGTAAAAATAAAGGAGAGCCGCACACTCTAGGAGCTCAGATGCATAAATGTAATTACCAACGGTCTAAAATAGCGTAACTGGTGTATTTTAACACCAATAAACCCATCAGTTTAAAAATGAATTCAGTATATATCAATCTAGCAAACCAGGCACCAAAAAGCAACTTTCTAAACAATGTTTTGGTTCATTTCTAGCTCGTTAGCTAGCTAACGTTAAGTTAGCGGGCTAGCCAGTTCAAATAATGAATATATCATTTACTTGACCAAGTGTTAACTTTAGCTCAATTATATTTTTTATTACTTGAAAATAATCTCACAACAAGATAATTATTTACAAGTTAATGGCAAGCTAATTACAGAAAATAGCTTATGTTTGTAAGTGTGATGAAATAAAAGCAGGGCATTCTACCGGAACATTTTAGAACTTGGACACGGTCTCGTTGGCCTAACGTTATATCCTAATTTGACTTTGGTCCACTACCCTGCATGCATCTGCTGGTAAATTAAGCAAACCAACTAGCGAGATTCAATGTTAGCTAGTTAGCTAACATTAGGCTATAACTAGCAATGCAAATGGCTCTGAGATAAAAAATAATATTACTACAAAGATCATACACATAACGTTAGCAAGCGAGCCATCAAGTTAACTTTAGCTAGCTAGCTAACAGTACTCTGTTTTTGCAATGAATATGACTTTCTAACAAAATTAGAAAACGTATAATATCTGAAAACTTAGCTAGCTAAACTATCTTACCTGTATACATGGATGAGCGCTTCTCTCTCTCTGTCATGGATACCATGGTTTCCCTTAGTTTGAAGATGTAATGCAGAGACAAGTGTCTTAAACAACAGACTTCTTATGTGTTTTCTCTTTTTGACTCCCATCACATTATTTGCAATAAAAAGCCAGAAATGTATCGCCTTAGCTATCTTACTCTGCTTACACCCTGCATTCCACTGATTTCAAAACGTGATCCTCAAGAAAGTGGAGAGAATTAGCAACACTTATGCAGTTCTTCGTGATATCTTTCAAAATAGCCACGTTAGAAAGAATTACCTACACATACTGAGAGAAGACCAGCCAAACTCATCTCGCAGCATCTCCAGCCCATCCATTATCTCAGCCAATCCTGGCTAGCGGAAAGGTTCCTGACTTTTTCCGTGGTTAAACCAACTAGGCTCATAATTTAACAAAATGTATTCATATTTACAGATGGCATACAAGTTTGTTATTAAGGCACATTAAATTTCACATGTTCCAGAAGGCATTTCTGCCAAAAAATGAATTTTGATAAAATATAATTTTCATGTTCAAATACCTCTCCTGTAATGTAGTAACGTGCAACATATGCCTACTTTCCGGAAACAAGATAATACTATGAACTTTTGATACAAATAAAGGAGGTGCTGAACAAATGTTTTTTCCCATGCTGGCGCTGCAGACGGCTGTATTGGTCCACTAATACAGGACTATTAAAGGCCCATTGCACTACTTTTGTGAAAAAATATTGACATTTTTTATTTTATTAATACTTTTTTTCCTTCTGATATTTTTAGGGGGTGCTACAGCACCTTCAGCAACCCTACTTCCCGCGGCTAAGCACTGCCACTTTAACACCCCTCCGGTGATCATCTCCTCATCCTACCAGGGTGCAGCTGTGGGCTCCTCTCCCTCCCAAAAGGGTCCAAATGCGGAGGCTGAATTTTCCAGTCCTCCTATTAAGAAGAAGAAGGTGCTGAAGGAGATAGAGAAAACGGATGAAGAGCAGGACAGGGTGACACAGAACGGAAGGAGGCGACACAGCAGCGTGAAGAGCGGAAGGGAGGAGAGGGAGATGGAAATGTAAGGAGGTGACTGGCACGGAGGCATGGCTTATGGCCATTTTAGAGGCCATGATTAAGAAGTTGTTTTATGTATTTTTTACGTACTTTATTTACAGTGCATTCGGAAACTATTCAGACACCTTCCCTTTTTCCACGTGTTGTTACATTACAGCCTTATTCTAAAATGGATTAAATAAATGTGTTCCCTCATCAATCTGCACACAATACCCCATAATGACAAATGAAAAATAGGTTTTTAGACATTTTTGCAAATTTCTGAAAAAATTATAAACAGAAATACCTTATTTACATAAGTATTCAGACTCTTTGCTATGAGACTCAAAATTTAGCTCAGGTGCATCCTGGTTCCATTGATAATCCTTAAGATGTTTCTACAACTTCTACAACTCCACATGTGGTAAACTAAATTGCTTGGGCATGATTTGGAAAGGCAAACACCTGTCTATATAAGGTCCCACAGTTGACAGTGCATGTCAGAGCAAAAACCAAGCCATGAGGTCGAAGGTATTTTCCGTAGAGCTCCAAGACAGGATTGTGTCGAGGCACAGATCTGGGGAAGGGTACCAAAAAATGTCTGCAGCATTGAAGGTCCCCAAGAACAAAGTGGCCTCCATCATTCTTAAATGGAAGAAGTTTGGAATCATCAAGACTCTTCCTAGAGCTGGCCACCTGACCAAAATGAGTAATCGGGGGAGAAGGGCCTTGGTCAGGAAGGTGACCAAGAACCTGATGGTCATTCTGACAGAGCTGCAGAGTTCCTCTGTGGAGATGGGAGAACCTTCCAGATGGACTTCCGGCTTGGAGTTTGCCAAAAGGCACCTAAAGGACTCTCAGCACATGAGAAAAAAGATTCTCTGGTCTGATGAAACCAAGATTTAACTTTTTGGCCTGAATGCCAAGAATCACATCTGGAGAAAACCAGGCACTGCTCATCACCTGGCCAATACCATCCATATGGTGAAGCATGGTGGTGGCAGCATCATGCTGTGGCAATGTCTTTCAGCAGCAGGGACTTGAAGACTAGTCAGGTTTGAGGAAAAGATTAACGGAGCAAAGTGCAGAGAGATCCTTGATGAAAACCTGCTCCAGAGCGCTCAGGACCTCAGACTGGGGCGAAGGTTCACCTTCCAACAGGACAACGAGCCTAAGCACACAGCCAAGACAATGCAGGAGTGGCTTCGTGACAAGTTTCTGAATGTCCTTGAGTGGCCCAGCCAGAGCCCAGGGTTGAACCCGATTGAACATCTCTGGGGAGACCTGAAAATAGCTGTGCAGCTACGCTCTCCATCCAAGCTGACAGAGCTTGAGAGGATCTGCAGAGAAGAATGGGAGTAACCCAAATACAGGTATGCCAAGCTTGAAGACTCAATGCTGTAATCGCTGCCCTTAGGTGCTTCAACAAGTACTGAGTAAAGGGTCTGAATACTTATGTAAATGTGATTTAAAAAAAAAAATATATATATATATATATAAATTAACAAACATTTCTAAAGACCTGTTTTTGCTTTGTCATTATGGGGTATTGTGTGTAGATTTTTTTAAATGCAATACATTTTAGAATAAGGCTGTAACGTAACACAATTTGGAAAAAGTCAAGGTGTCTGAATACTTTCCGAAGGCATTGTAAATAGCACTTTTCAGTAGTGCTCAAAGCATGTCATTCCATGAGCGCAGCATTTATTTTTCAACTCGAATCAATGAGCCCAATCAGTCCTCCATGACAACACAATCATAAACAAGAGAGTAGAGCTGGCTAATAAGTCCCTAGTTTTGGGGTTATGCTCAGGTAAAACAATTTGGCTAATCTATACCTCCATATTTCTAGTCACCTCATGCAAGTGAGCAACCTTCTAGAAAGCTCGCTAGCAAAACGGCTAATTTCAAAGTGGTCTAACCATACAAACAACTAATTTTCTGTTGTAAACATCTTTGCTGCTGACTAAATAACACACAGTTACATCTGTAACATTCTGACATTAACAAATACATTAGAAAATAACAAATAGATGTATGTATTTATACCCGAAAGGGTATAAATACATAAATAAATCACACGGAGATGTAGCTTCGGCTTCAATCACTTGTAATGGGTGAGCTGGGAAGCCAAGTGTGCCCCTATAGGAATTCCTACATATAACCAATCAAACTCAGATCAGACATCAATAGAACACACAGATCGTATAATCAACATTTAGATAAATGAACAGCATATTGCATACTGGTACATATTATGTTTCTGTATTATTATTTTGTTATCATTATTAATGCATTTTTAATTCTATCACACTCACTGTATATTTTTTTATTCCATATTTGTTTTATTTTGAGCTGAGAGAACAAAACATCACCATGATGCTGTGCATGGCTGCTCCTCTTGTGGAGCTGAACTACAAGTGGAAGATGGTCATGACCTGTGCCCGACCTTCCTAGGCATTGTTCACCTGTGAAAGGCCCTCTTTTACCCCTGCATTATTTGTGCCATCCTGCCCGTGGAGGAGTGAAGCATGGCTAGCCAGAGTTGAGGGCCTGGTTTTCACAGATAATTTACCAGCGTCCGGCATTGTTCGCCAGGACCCTTTCCAGGGCCACCAAAATAGGGAAAACTCATGAAACCGATGGCGGCCTTTATTGAACAGGATGAGGACTCAGACAACATGGCTAGGGAACTGCCAACTGGTATAGTGGACCCATTCAACATCAACGCTAAGGATGGTCAGAGGAGTCATTCCAAGGCTCTGATCACAGTCAGAAGAAAGCTCTGCCTCACTACATGCTGTCCTGCGTGCGGCCTTAGCTAGGCTAGAGCTAAATGATCCTCAAGCCACAGCCCCTGAAGGTGTGCCACCTTCACCAGCTTTTCTTACAGGGTTTCAGAGATGCTTGGCAGACCGGCGTGTTCTTGCCCACCACGGCAAGGATAGTTAGACTCCATCTGCCATGCGCGACGCAAAACAACATGGGCTCTACTATATGCCTAAGGTGGATGAATGCATAGCAGAGCTGATGATCTCCCTAGATGAAGTCCTGAAGTATGACGCCCGCTGCCCCAGACCTCAGTGCAGGTCCACTGATTAACTACTGTCATGGGTCTACAACACAGCAGCCTGCATGGCCCGTATTGGGAATTCTCTCTCAGTGCTCATGTTAGAAAAGAAAAAGATGCTCCAGCCAGTGCACACAGACCTGAACCTCTGCAACCTGAATGACGCGTTTGTGACTCGTCGGCAGGCCTGATTCGCTCAAGCCACCATGTCCGACCACTCCAGACGGACGCTGAGAAAGCTCCCAGTGGTCCCTGGACAGCTCTTCCGCCCCTTGACCGAGCGGGCCATCAAACGTAGAAAACAGCCGAGTCAGGCCAGAAACAAGGCATCACAGAGTTGTGGCAGAGGGAGGCCTGATGTGCGTGAACCTTGCCGCTCTCACTACACACACACCTGGCCCTATCACCAGCCTAATGCAGGTGCTTGCCAGACCCAGATGGTGATGCAGCCACAGACACTGGTAGGGGTAGAAGCTATGGCGGGGGTCGGCCAGTTTACCAAACAGCAGCAGCTGACCTACTGGGCATCTCACTCCTCAGACCCATGTGTAGTAATGAGTAGTAAAGCTGACCCATGTGTAGTAAAGCTGCTGTTCCGACACTGACCCCCACCATTCTCAGGGGTCAGAATGACCACAGACCTCCTGAAAGCTTGCACCCTCAACCAGAATATTACATCTCTCCTGAAGAAGAGTGCGGTCACAACATTAAAAGCATCATAACAGATTTTACTTAACCTATTTCCTGGTTCCAAGAAAGACAGAGGCTTCCGTCCAGTTCTGGATTTAAAATGGTTCAATGTTTTCCTAAAAGTTCTCCCCTTCCACATGTTGCGGATGGTTGACCGTAGCCACAGGGGAATGGTTCACGTCCCTGGACTTAAAGAATGCTTACTTTCACATTCCTGTGTTACCTGAACACAGACGTTTCCTGTGATTCGCCTTCCAAGCCCAGCCATACCAGTTCTCGTTATTACCCTTGGGCCTCTCCCTGGCTCCCTGGCTCCAAGATGCTTGAGTGCAGCCCTGAGCTTCCTCCAGCTAGAGGGGATCAAGATCCTTCCTTACCTCAGTGACTGGCACATCTGCGCCCCCTCTCGCTAGTGTGCGGTCGAGAGCACAATACTGACACTGACCCACGTCACCGCACTGGATCTTACCTTGAACAACAAAAACAGCAACTTCACATCACGCCAAAGGTCACCGTAATTGTCATGACTCTGAACTCCCACACCATGAGGTCCTGTATAACCCCTCAGGGCATGGACAGCATTCTTCTTCTCCTGCAACAATTTCAGTTGAACGCATTGGTGAAAATACGAACGTTCCTACAACTGATGGGCTTGCTCGAGGAGGCCTCCATTTTACCCAGTCTGTGCTCTGAGTTCCCATTGTCTAAAATGCACCAAAAGTAATATGTTACCGCCGACGTGGCATACTGCATACGTTTTTACTAAACAGTACATGCTAAATAGTATATAGCACAATTAGTACACAGTATGCAGTTCGGACATGGCCTCTGTCTGTCTCTGTGTGTGTGTGTGTTGTGCATGTCAGCACTAGCATGAAGAACATAACAGAGAAAATGTCTATTCTGTCTATTTTCTGCTGGCTTTAAATTCTTTAAAGGCCCAGTGCAGTAAAAAACATGACTGTCTGTGTTCCATATATCAACTCACTGGCTAGTTTATTAGGTACATCACACTGTTCACAAAAATGGATTGTGGCCGTGGCTTGCTATATAAAGCAGACAGACAGGTCTCGAGACATTCAGTTACTGTTCGATTGAACGTTAGAATGGGCAAAACGGGTCTCCCGACGGGCGCAGCCATCTAAGGCAATGCATCGCAGTACTAGAGGCATTTTTATAGACCCGGGTTGACCTCGGTCGCCAGTTGAACGGTGTTTCTTCTGAAACATTGGTGCAGCAGGCTTCCAGGTTAGGCTGGCGTGTGTTAAGGAGCACGATTAGGCAGCTCATGTTTCGGAGGACGCATGACTTCACCTTCGCCTCTCCCAAGCCTGTTGGGGAGTTGCAGCGATGAGACAAGATCGTAAATGAAATTGGGAGAAAAAAGGGGGTAAAATACACAAAATATATATACAGTTGAAGTCAGAAGTTTACATACACCTTAGCCAATTACCTTTAAACTCAGTTTTTCACATTTCCTGACATTTAATCTGAGTAAAATTTCCCTGTCTTTGGTCAGTTAGGATCACCACTTTATTTTAAGAATGTGAAAATGTCAGAATAATAGTAGAGAGAATGATTTATTTCAGCTTTTATTTCTTTCTTCATATTCCCAGTGGGTCAGAAGTCTACATACACTCAATTAGTATTTGGTAGCATTGCCTTTAAGTTGTTTAACTTGGGTCAAACGTTTTGGGTAGCCTTCCACAAGCTTCCCACAATAAGTTGGGTGAATTTTGGCCCATTCCTCCTGACAGAGCTGGTGTACCTGAGTCATTTTGTAGGCCTCCTTGCTCGCACATGCTTTTTCATTTCTGCCCACCAATTTTCTATAGGATTGAGTTCAGGGCTTTGTGATGGCCACTCCAATACCTTGACTTTGTTGTCCTTAAGCCATTTTGCCACAACTTTGGAAGTATGCTTGCGGTCATTGTCCATTTGGAAGACCCATTTGAGACCACGCTTTAACTTCCTGACTGATGTCTTGAGATGTTGCTTCCAAATATCCACATCATTTTCCTACGTCATGATGCCATCTATTTTGTGAAGTGCACCAGTCCCTCCTGCAGCAAAGCACCCCCACAACATGATGCTGTCACCCCCAGAGGACATTTCTCCAAAAAGTACGATCTTTGTCCCCATGTGCAGTTGCAAACCGTAGTCTGGCTTTTTTATGGCGGTTTTGGAGCAGTGGCTTCTTCCTTGCTGAGCTGCCTTTCAGGTTATGTCGATATAGGACTCGTTTTACTGTGGATATAAATACTTTTGTACATGTTTCCTCCAGAATCTTCACAAGGTCCTTTGCTGTTGTTCTGAGATTGATCTGCATTCTTCGCACCAAAATACGTTCATCTCTAGGAACGTGTCTCCTTCCTGAGCGGTATGACGGTTGTGTGGTCCCATGGTGTTTATACTTGCGTACTATTGTTTGTACAGATGAATGCGGTACCTTCAGGCATTTGGAAATTGCTCCCAAGGATGAACCAGACTTGTGGAGGTGTACAATTTGTTTTCTAAGGTCTTGGCTGATTTCTTTTGATTTTCCCATGATATCAAGCAAAGAGGCACTGAGTTTGAAGGTAAGTCTTGAAATACATCCACAGGTACCCCTCCAATTGACTCAAATGATGTCAATTAGTCTATCAGAATCTTCTAAAGCCAAGACATCATTTTCTATAATTTTCCAAGCTTTTTAAAGGCACAGTCAACTAAGTGTATGTAAACTTCTGACCCACTGGAATTGTGATACAGTGAGTTATGAGTGAAATTATATGTCTGTAAACAATTGTTGTAAAAATTACTTGTGTCATGCACAAAGTAGATGTCCTAACCCACTTGCCAAAACTATAGTTTGTTAACAAGGAATTTGTGGAGTGGTTGAAAAACGAGTTTTAATGACTCCAACCTAAGTGTATGTAAACTTCCAACTTCAACTGTATATAATAGTAATGGGCAAAAAAAGTGACCTAAGCCACTGAGTATGGTATGATCGTCGGTGCCAGGCGAGCCGGATCCAGTATCTCAGATATGGCTGCCCTTCTGGGCTTTTCATGCATGACAGTGTCTAGGTTTTTTTTTTTTTTTTTTTTTTTTCACCTTTATTTAACCAGGTAGGCTAGTTGAGAACAAGTTCTCATTTGCAACTGCGACCTGGCCAAGATAAAGCATAGCAGTGTGAACAGACAACAACACAGAGTTACACATGGAGTAAACAATAAACAAGTCAATAACATGGTAGAAAAAAAGATAATCTATATACAATGTGTGCAAAAGGCATGAGGAGGTAGGCAATAGATCGAATAATTACAATTTAGCAGATTAACACTGGAGTGATAAATCATCAGATGATCATGTGCAAGTAGAGATACTGGTGTGCAAAAGAGCAGAAAAGTAAATAAATAAAAGCAGTATGGGGGTGAGGTAGGTAAATTGGGTGGGCTATATACCGATGGACTATGTACAGCTGCAGCGATCGGTTAGCTGCTCAGATAGCAGATGTTTAAAGTTGTTGAGGGAGATAAAAGTCTCCAACTTCAGAGATTTTTGCAATTCGTTCCAGTCGCAGGCAGCAGAGAACTGGAAGGAAAGGCGGCCAAATTAGGTTTTGGCTTTAGGGATGATCAGTGAGATACACCTGCTGGAGCGCGTGCTACGGGTGGGTGTAGCCATCGTGACCAGTGAACTGAGATAAGGCGGCACTTTACCTAGCATAGCCTTGTAGATGACCTGGAGCCAGTGGGTCTGACGACGAACATGTAGCGAGGGCCAGCCGACTAGGGCATACAGGTCGCAGTGGTGGGTAGTATATGGGGCTTTGGTGACAAAACGGACGGCACTGTGATAAACTGCATCCAGTTTGCTGAGTAGAGTATTGGAAGCAATTTTGTAGATGACATCGCCGAAGTCGAGGATCGGTAGGATAGTCAGTTTTACTAGGGTAAGTTTCGCGGCGTGAGTGAAGGAGGCTTTGTTGCGAAATAGAAAGCCGACTCTAGATTTGATTTTGGATTGGAGATGTTTGATATGAGTCTGGAAGGAGAGTTTGCAGTCTAGCCAGACACCTAGGTACTTATAGATGTCCACATATTCTAGGTCGGAACCGTCCAGGGTGGTGATGCTAGTCGGGCGTGCGGGTGCAGGCAGCGACCGGTTGAAAAGCATGCATTTGGTTTTACTAGCGTTTAAGAGCAGTTGGAGGCCACGGAAGGAGTGTTGTATGGCATTGAAGCTCGTTTACCAATAATGGTGCCACAAACAAAAAACGTCCAGTCAGATGTAGTCCTGTGGGGGCGAAAACAGCATGTTGATGAGAGAGGTCAAAGAAGAATGACAAGTATTGTGCAAGCCAACAGGTGGGCCACAAACAGACAAGTAGCGGCGCAGTACAACAGTGGTGTGCAGAACGGCATTTTGGAACGCACAACTCGTCGATCCTTGTTATGGAACAGCTATTGCAGCAGATGACCACACATCAGGTAAAAACAAGTAGAGGCTCCAGTGGGCACATGATCAATAATTCTGGACAATTGAGGAGTGAAAAAACATTGCCTGGTCCGACAAATCCCGGTTTATGTTCTGCCATGCTGATGGCAGTGTCAGGATTTGGAGTAAGCAGAATTTGTCCATGGACCCATCCTGCCTGGTACAGGCTGGTGGCGGTGGTGTATCAATCAATCAATCAAATGTATTTATAAAGCCCTTCATACATCAGCTGATGTCACAAAGTGCTGTACAGATACCCAGCCTAAAACCCCAAACAGCAAGCAATGCAGGTTTAGAAGCACGGTGGCTTGGAAAAACTCCCTAGAAAGGCCAGAACCTAGGAAGAAACCTAGAGAGGAACCAGGCTATGAGGGGTGGCCAGTCCTCTTCTGGCTGTGCCGGGTGGAGATTATAACAGAACATGGCCAAGATGTTCAAATGTTCATAGATGACCAGCATGGTCAAATAATAATAATCATAGTGGTTGTCGAGGGTGCAACAGGTCAGCAACTCAGGAGTAAATGTCAGTTGGCTTTTCATAGCTGATCATTCAGAGTGTCTCTACCGCTCCTGCTGTCTCTAGAGAGTTGAAAACAGCAGGTCTGGGACAGGTAGCACGTCCGGTGAACAGGTCAGGGTTCCATAGCCGCAGGCAGAACAGTTGAAACTGGAGCAGCAGCACGGCCAGGTGGACTGGGGACAGCAAGGAGTCATCAGGCCAGGTAGTCCTGAAGCATGGTCCTAGGGCTCAGGTCCTCCGAGAGAGAGAAAGAAAGAGAGAGAGAGAAAGAGAGAATTAGAGAGAGCGTACTTAAATTCACACAGGACACCGGATAAGACAGGAGAAATACTCCAGATATAACAGACTGACCCTAGCCCCCCGACACATAAATTAATGCAGCATAAATACTGGAGGCTGAGACAGGAGGGGTCAGGGGACACTGTGACCCCATCCGACGATACCCCCGGACAGGGCAAAACAGGCAGGATATAACCCCACCCACTTTGCCAATGCACAGCCTCCACACCACTAGAGGGATACCTTCAACCACCAACTTACCATCCTGAGCCCGAGTATAGCCCACAAAGATCTCCCCCACAGCACAACCCAAGGGAGGGCCGTGGCATGGGGAATGTTTTCCTGGCACACGTTTATGTCCCTTGATACCAATTGAGCAACGAAAGTTTCCGACACCCTGTAGAATCCATTCCCTGAATAATTCAGGCTGTTCTGGATGCAAAGGGGGGTCCAATCCATACTAGGGGAGTGTTCCTAATAACCTGGCCAGGTCACAATATGAGGTTGGAATAATACTGTGAAATTGTGAAAATGACAATAATGCCCTTTTAGTGTATGACCTGGTTGGGATGGAGGTTTAATAGACCGATAAGAAAGAGAGTTCCAAACTTCTCTGCCAATAACAACTATTTTTTAGTTTTCCCCTACCCACTCAGACCACTCCCAGACAGTGCTAGCAAAATTCTTGCTTGAGAAATTTCCCTTTGCTAAGAAGCTATTTTGACAATTTTATTTTAAATCAATCACAGTGAGGTACTTAATTGTTACCCAGAAATGATTTGATATTGAGATAAAAATGGCTGCATTGGACCTTTAATGCTACATCAATGGATTCAGTATTTAATCCCCTCTCCCTCTTTCTTTCTCTATCTCTCCCTTCCCTTTCCACCCCTCCTCCCCTCTTTCTCCCTTGGGTTTCAGTGTCTCTCAGTCATGTCCCTGTTTAAGCATTTTTTTGGATGCAGAGTGGGTTATGTGGGCCATGATGTGGGTGCAGGGCTAAAAGAGCAGCCAACATTAAAAACACAGTTAGGGAGAGAACCCTGCTTTAGCTCAACATCACTGCTGTGACAAACACACAGTCCTGAGCCAAAGAGAGCCCTGAACGTGTGTTCCTGTGTGCGTGTGGCTCATAGATATTTAGGTCTTATTCATCCTCCACATATTGCCTGTACGCTAGCACAGCCCAGTGGCCACCCAGTGTCTCTACAGCAGAATTCCATAATGACTCCACACATACAGTAGTTGTTGGCCTATAAATAGCCTTTCAGTCTAACTAGCTTAGAAATAATACCTTAATTAAGGATGCATCTGAGGAGGGTTTGACCAGCTTCTGCAGCTCATCCGCCATTGAGGTAAAACATGAAATATGTAACTTCCATACTGGGAGTAGGCTAATGATGAGATACACTTCAGGCAGCTGATTCACGACCAACTGTAGACTAGCTTACTCAGACAACAACCAGCCCCAAGATACAACCAAAAGGCTCTATTATTCCTGATGTTGTTTGACCTCTGACGTCCCAACTCAGCCTGCCCAGTAGGTTACACACTCGCGTCCCCCGCGACCAGCTCGTACATAAAACATCCTCCATTCAGGGTGCAAATATGTCGGTTTTCTCCTTTACTATACTGAACAAAAGTATAAACGCAACATGTAAAGTGTCGATCCCATTTTTCATGAGCTGAAATAAAAGATTCCAGAAATAATCCACACGCACAAAAAGCTTATTTGTCTAACATTCCGTGCACAAATGTGTTTAAACCCCTTTTAGTGAGCATTACACCTTTGCCAAGATAATCCATCCACCAGACAGGTGTGTCATATCAAGAAGCTGATTAAACAGCATGATCATTACACAGTTGCACCTTGTGCTGGGGAAAATAAAAGACCAATGTAAAATGTGCAGTTTTGTCACACAACACAATGCCACAAGTTTTTTTTTTTACCTCCTTTTTCTTCCCAATTACAATCTTGTGTCATTGCTGCAACTATCCCAAAGGGCTCGGGAGAGGCGAAGGTTGAGTCATGCATCCTCCGAAACATGACCCGCCAAACCGCGCTTCTTTACATCCGCCCACTTAACCCGGAAGACAGCTGCACCAATGTGCTGGAGGAAACACCGTTCAACTGATGACTGAAGTCAGCCTGCAGGAGCCCGGGCCGCCAGAAGGACTCGCTAGAGCGCGATGAGCCAAGTAAAGCCCCCCTGGCCAAATCCTCCCTTAACCCGACACAATTGTGCATGGCGCTATGGGACTCCCGGTCACAACTGGTTGTGACACAGCCTGGGATCGAACCCGGGTCTGTAGTGACACCTCAGGCACTGCGATGCAGTACTTTAGACCACTTCGCCACTCAATGTCTCAAGTTTTGAGGGAGTGTGTAATTGGCATGGTGCCTGCAGGAATTGGCATGGTGCCTGCACATCGTGTGGGCGAGCTGTTTGCAGATGTCAACGTTGTGAAGAGAGTGCCTCATGATTGTGGTGGGGTTATGGTATGGACAGGCATAAGCTACGGATAACGAACACAATTGCATTTTATCGATGGCAATTTGAATTCACAGAGATACCGTGAATAGATACTGAGGCCCATTGTCGTGCCATTCATCCGCCTCCATCACCTCATGTTTCAGCAGGATAATGCACAGACCCATGTCGCAAGGATCTGTACACAATTCCTGGAAGCTGAAATGTCCCAGTTTGTCCATGGGCTGCATACTCACCAGACATGTCACCCATTGAGCATGTTTGGTATGCTCTGGATTGACGTGTACGAAAGCGTGTTCCATTATAGCAAATGTGAGAGCTCGGGCAGCGCCATTGAGGCTATCTCCATTTTGAAGTAGTACATTTTCTTCTTTTACTACTTCTGAGTTGGAAAACAAACTGAATGGGTACATACTGCTACCTGGAGTTTCTTATTTTACTCTGAGTTGGAAAACAAACTGAATGGGTGCATAATGCCACCTGGAGTTTCTTATTTTACTCTGAGTTGGAAAACAAACTGAACTGGTGCATAATGCCACCTGGAGTTTCTTATTTTACTCTGAGTTGGAAAACAAACTGAACTGGTGCATAATGCCACCTGGAGTTTCTTATTTTACTCTGAGTTGGAAAACAAACTGAATGAATGCATACTGCCACCTGGAGTTTCTTATTTTACTCTGAGTTGGAAAACAAACTGAATGAATGCATACTGCCACCTGGAGTTTCTTATTTTACTCTGAGTTGGAAAACAAACTGAATGGGTGCATACTGCCACCTGGAGTTTCTTATTTTACTATGGGTTGGAAAACAAACTGAATGGGTGCATACTGCCACCTGGAGTTTCTTATTTTACTCTGAGTTGGAAAACAAACTGAATGGGTGCATAATGCCACCTGGAGTTTCTTATTTTACAATGGGTTGGAAAACAAACTGAATGGGTGCATACTGCCACCTGAAGTTTCTTATTTTACTCTGAGTTGGAAAACAAACTGAATGGGTGCATACTGCCACCTGGAGTTTCTTATTTTACTATGGGTTGGAAAACAAACTGAATGGGTGCATACTGCCACCTGGAGTTTCTTATTTTACTCTGAGTTGGAAAACAAACTGAATGGGTGCATAATGCCACCTGGAGTTTCTTATTTTACAATGGGTTGGAAAACAAACTGAATGGGTGCATACTGCCACCTGAAGTTTCTTATTTTACTCTGAGTTGGAAAACAAACTGAATGGGTGCATAATGCCACCTGGAGTTTCTTATTTTACTATGGGTTGGAAAACAAACTGAATGGGTGCATACTGCCACCTGGAGTTTCTTATTTTACTCTGAGTTGGAAAACAAACTGAATGGGTGCATAATGCCACCTGGAGTTTCTTATTTTACTATGGGTTGGAAAACAAACTGAATGGGTGCATACTGCCACCTGGAGTTTCTTGTTTTACTACTTCTATGTGTTGGAAAACAAACTGAAAAGATGCATAGTGCCACCTGGAGTGTGTTGTTTGAATGGGTATAAAGCCAAGGTCGGCTGTTTACAGCCAGCTGCAGTTATGGAATATTTTCTCACGATTATAATTCATTGGCTGATCCCTCCTGGTGACCTGGATGGAATTTTATGATCCTTTCTTAACAACTAGACGGGTGGGTTGTTTAGCAACATAACCGACCTGTGCAAGAAAACCGATGCGTGCACAACTATGTGGCAAAACAGATGGGGTTGGCTTAGATTGTTGACAACATGTAAACTATATTTTGTCTCCACATATTTATTGAAAATCGAAACACATTTTCACAATGAGCACTTGTTGTCTCTCACATACATTGTTACAGTTCTTTGTTAGCTAGCTAACAATATTTTTGCCATATTAGCATAGACTTCACATGAGTCAAAACACCACAAAACAAGACATGGTATCAATGACAATGAGTTGAAACGAGCCACCATAGATTCCTCACATGGCAGCTTGTATAATTTTAGTGACGTTGTCAACCAACCCGTCGATAGGAAGTCCCACCCAGTACTTCAAAATGGTGAAAGTCCTCAATGGCGAAGCCCATGCTAAAATATGCTTTTTGGGCATTAGAGTTCTCCATCTATATCTATGGGTAAACAACAGACTGCAGCAAACTGACTGAACTCCATACGCAACCTCAGGAAGTAGAATTAGCCACTAGCATTGTGTTTTATTAAGACATATTTTCTATGTTTTTATTTTGTTGCATTGGGACATCAGAGGGCGAATGTTGTCAGGAATAATAGCGCCCTCTGACAGACCTTGAGGCTGGCCAACAATTTGCTCCCAGCCTCCCACCAGGCTTCTTCTACAGTAGGCTACAAATTCAACGCAAAAGCAAACATCCACAAAAAATCCTTAATTCCATATATACAGTGGGGAGAACAAGTATTTGATACACTGCCGATTTTGCAGGTTTTCCTACTTACAAAGCATGTAGAGGTCTGTAATTTTTTATCATAGGTACACTTCAACTGTGAGAGGCGGAATCTAAAACAAAAATCCAGAAAATCACATTGTATGATTTTTAAGTAATTAATTTGCATTTTATTGCATGACATAAGTATTTGATCACCTACCAACCAGTAAGAATTCCGGCTCTCACAGACCTGTTAGTTTTACTTTAAGAAGCCCTCCTGTTCTCCACTCATTACCTGTATTAACTGCACCTGTTTGAACTCATTACCTGTATAAAAGACACCTGTCCACACACTCAATCAAACAGACTCCAACCTCTCCACAATGGCCAAGACCAGAAAGCTGTGTAAGGACATCAGGGATAAAATTGTAGACCTGCACAAGGCTGGGATGGGCTACAGGACAATAGGCAAGCAGCTTGGTGAGAAGGCAACAACTGTTGGCGCAATTATTAGAAAATGGAAGAAGTTCAAGATGACGGTCAATCACCCTCGGTCTGGGGCTCCATGCAAGATCTCACCTCGTGGGGCATCAATGATCATGAGGAAGGTGAGGGATCAGCCCAGAACTACACGACAGGACCTGGTCAATGACCTGAAGAGAGCTGGGACCACAGTCTCAAAGAAAACCATTAGTAACACATTACGCCGTCATGGATTAAAATACTGCAGCGCACGCAAGGTCCCCCTGCTCAAGCCAGCGCATGTCCAGGCCCGTCTGAAGTTTGCCAATGACCATCTGGATGATCCAGAGGAGGAATGGGAGAAGGTCATGTGGTCTGATGAGACAAAAATAGAGCTTTTTGGTCTAAACTCCACTTGCCGTGTTTGGAGGAAGAAGAAGGATGAGTACAGCCCCAAGAACACCATCCCAATCGTGAAGCATGGAGGTGGAAACATCATTCTTTGGGGATGCTTTTCTGCAAAGGGGACAGGACGACTGCACCGTATTGAGGGGAGGATGGATGGGGCCATGTATCGCGAGATCTTGGCCAACAACCTCCTTCCCTCAGTAAGAGCATTGAAGATGGGTCGTGGCTGGGTCTTCCAGCATGACAACGACCCGCAACACACAGCCAGGGCAACTAAGGAGTGGCTCCGTAAGAAGCATCTCAAGGTCCCGGAGTGGCCTAGCCAGTCTCCAGCCCTGAACCCAATAGAAAATCTTTGGAGGGAGCTGAAAGTCCGTATTGCCCAGCGACAGCCCCGAAACCTGAAGGATCTGGAGAAGGTCTGTATGGAGGAGTGGGCCAAAATCCCTGCTCCAGTGTGTGCAAACCTGGTCAAGAACTACAGGAAACGTATGATCTCTGTAATTGCAAACAAAGGTTTCTGTACTAAATATTAAGTTCTGCTTTTCTGATGTATCAAATACTTATGTCATGCAATAAAATGCTAATTAATTACTTAAAAATCATACAATGTGATTTTCTGGATTTTTGTTTTAGATTCCGTCTCTCACAGTTGAAGTGTACCTATGATAAAAATGACAGACCTCTACATGCTTTGTAAGTAGGAAAACCTGCAAAATCGGCAGTGTATCAAATACTTGTTCTCCCCACTGTATATATTTTTTTAAATGTATTCATTTATCAGACGCTATTATCGGTGTTCAGCAAAGTCTCGGTGAAACATAAGATATTACAGTTTTTAATGTACCGTTGGTGGGATAGTCTTAATCGCAGATTGTTTAGTTTGTTTTCCAATGATAGCACATTGGCCAATAATACCGAGGGTAGAGGTGGTTTACCTACTCATCTGCAAATTTATACAAGGCACACCGCAGTCCTCACCCTTTTTCTATGTCTTTTCTTCACACTGACAGGGATTTGGGCTTTTTCTTGACAAAGCAGTATATCCTTTGCATCGGACTCATTAAAGAAAAATCTTTGTCCAGTTCGAAGTGAGTAATTGCTATTTTGATGTCCAGAAGCTCTTTTCGGTCATAAGAGACGGTAGAAGCAACATTATGTACAAAATGAGTTACAAACAATGCGAAAAAACAAAATAGCACAGTTGGTTAGAAGTCCGTAAAAT
Organism: Salvelinus alpinus; assembly: GCF_045679555.1. NCBI lineage: Eukaryota > Metazoa > Chordata > Actinopteri > Salmoniformes > Salmonidae > Salvelinus > Salvelinus alpinus. The sequence goes on along the minus strand of NC_092100.1, from coordinate 35,660,474 downwards.
GGCAGCCCTCCCCTCCGGCGCCATTATTATTGTTATTTTATTTGACTTACAGTAGTGAGTGCATACATTTTCATACTTTTTTAAAGACATTAGCGCCTACCTTTTTATTTTCTTGTCCCATGTATGTCAGCGTTGGAGTTTTCAATGTGCATTACAGACCTATGTGAGATGCGCGTCAAAGACATCTTCCTTCCATCCTTTGATGGATGCTTTCTGAATCGAATTGAATAGACACCTGTTAGAAGCCTTGGTCTACTGTTATAACGCCTGGTTGTGAACGCATCAAATTCTCGCTGAAACGTTGACATTGAAATTAGGCCTAATGATTGCACTCACAACCACCTAATGCAAATTAAATGAACAAACTCATTGTATGTGGGTATGGTACCATGACGTAATATACTGTAACACTAAAATATAAACACATTAAAACAGTATTCAATGATTAACTTACAGATACATTAAGATAGGAACACGGTGTACTACAGGTATATCATAGTACTGTAATATTGACATGGAGTATTCAAATGAAAAACAATATATGAACAGTAGCCTATAGTGTACATGTACATATAATGTAATATTTTACAACCTTGTATAGCAGCATAAAAACTTCACATCACACATATACACACAGACACAGAATGCAACTTCACTACATTTACAAATACACACACGAAATACAATTAAAGCTATAAAGTAGGGGTTAGTTCTTTGAGGGACCACTCACATTCACAGGTGAAATAGTCAGATCAATGTGTGATAGAGATAGAGGCTAATATTCTCACAATAACACTGAACATACAGTAGCCAACAGCTCCATTTTGATAACAGTTTGCGGTGACAGAGTCTGTGAAAATTCATTTCCAGAGTAGATAGTTACTGGATGTCTGCCAGAGGCTGAGGGAGGTGAGGGAATATAACTCACTCTGATAGATTTCACAGAACCCACTCGCACACACACGCACATACAAACACACACACACATTCTGTTTGATACACACACAATCAGTATGACTGATTATGTGTGTGTGTGTGTGTATCAAACAGAATACATCACTGCAGGAAGAGAGAGGGGGAGAATAGATGACAAGGAGAGTTAAAATGGATAGAAAGGAGAGGGTTAGAGGAAACTGGAAAGGCTTGTAGCTGCATACCCTTTTACCTTTACAATACATACACAGAAATAAAACATATTTACACATACATGTACTGTATATACCTTCAATGGCTTCATGTTGATCTTTCCATGTTCCTAAAAAGGCCAACGTCCCCATCCTCTCACAGGTCTATAAGACCCATATCACATTCAGCCTGTCAGATTTACACTCAGAAAACTATTTACACTGAGACACTTATAGGTATAGTACAGTAAAATGCCCTCAGATGTACAGAGCTGGGTTGTTCCACGAAAAGAGAGCCTTTTGCTTCCCTTTGACAATAAAGTAGAAATTGTGCACCAATATTGCATTTTAAAAGTCTGTTACATTAAATGAAGTGCCCTTTAATATAGACCACATGGAGAATTCAATATGTCAATATATTCAATATATCAGATTTTTATATGAATAAAGACTTGATAAAGTCAGCATTTTTACATGTTTTTTCGTGAACCCACCGTGACTTCTAGGATGATTTTAACCCACTTAACCACAACATTTCTCCATGTTTTCACCATCATTGTAAAGTCCTAGTTATTTTGTTGCTTTGTAAAGTCATTTCTGAAGATGATTATTTATTTAATGTAATTTGTGATTCATTTACCTCTGTCCCTCATTTTAAGGTCAAACCTGTTTATGTGAACTGAACTCTAATTTTAATATGGTGAAACTATTCCTACGTAAATATTTTAATCAAAAGAAACATCGAACATCTAATAGTCAAATCATAATGTAAAAGCAGGTTAGCTGGTTATACTCTTTTTGGCAATTTTCTGGTGTTTTGTGGTGGAAAACTGAGCAGGTCGAGCATAACACGTCAACCCTGTTACCCATAGATAGACAGGCTCGAAATTTTTAAACAATATAAAACATTTTGTGAAGCTGGCATTCAATTGACACTCCCTGTTGCACACAACAAGCTTCCATCCCCATTTCACAAGGGTTTTATGGCTGATTTAAGATGAAATCATAAACCATTTTTTTATTTAACCTCTTGAGATGGGGAAATTTTTTATTTTTTAAGTTGAACATGTGCTCTTTGTGGCAGAATGTTAAAATTTGGTCAAATTAAATGTTTTACACTTCTCAAAAGGCACCGAATTGGTGGAACGACCCAGCTATATTTTAGTTCCCTTGACAGTGCCCTACAGAAGCACACTACAGAAGTGGAGAGCTACTGCCTTTTGGTTTTCAGTACATTCAAGTAACGTCCGGAATCAAGTGTATTCCCACTTTTACCATCTTATCTACAGCGTCTTTCTGACTCCAAACCTTACCAGCTTCAGGACATGGTCGTTGGCCAACCACATATCCACACCTCTGTTGTCCTTAGTAGCATGTTTGTAACAATACATATTTACATTATCTAAAGATCAATCCAGCAGTTTTATCAACACAATTATGTTCCACTCCACAGACATATAGAAGCCCATGATGAGTCTTTTAGCAGTCCAGCATCAAGTCTGGAGTTGCGTCTGATATTTACAATACGGCTGGATTTTCCCCCCTTTCAAATGCACGAGGACTCAGCTGTTCCTTACTGGACTTACACAACAATGTGTCTATATCAAGGTGGTTCTAGTTGGTCAGATCAGGGTACGGGTCAGGATAGTGTCTGAAGATCTTATGGATCCACCGGTTGTAGGATGTCTCAAGGTTGGGTCTAGTCTCTAGTTGATGATGGGATAAAGGTTAGTCTCTAGTTGATCTGAGGTTCAGGGTAGTGTCTGAACACCTTGTGGATCCACTGTGTGTAGAAGGGGATGTTGATGAAGATGCCAGGGCGGTTGGCACGGGCACAGCCTCTGCCATGGACACTGACCCCCACTATGACCCTGCTCTCTCCTTCCTGGCACACCAAGGGGCCGCCATAGTCCCTCTGACGGTGAGAGACATAAAACATACATTAGTAAGGACATATAGTACTCTCCTGGTGAGGGTAAACTCTTTTCAAGTGTTTAAGTGCAGAACATTTCATTAGCAGTTCACCAGCCTCCTTACCTCACAGACCCCCTCGTCCCTCCTCCCCCCAGCGCAGATCTTGGTGTCTGTGATGTGGAGGTTCCCTCTGTGTTGTTCTCTACACCTCTCATTACTGACCATGGGTAGATGGACCACCTTCAGTACACCCTCATGACCCGTCCCTGAGAGAGAGAAGGGGGAGATTTTGATCAGTAGAGCTAATGAATAACCAGTTCCTTATCTAGATGATAAAATCCTGATGGGTATTATGGTATGTGTGTGTACCTTTGGTTTCACCCCATCCATACATGCTACACATCGTACCCTCAGCAATAGAGCACCCAGCCACCGGCAGCTGAATGGTGTGAACACTGTCTGCAGGGAGGGCAGGCCTTATAGAGACAAAGACATAATCATATCAACAAAAAGTTATTTCAGGAGTAGAACACTATGTAAAACGACCAGCTGTGTTTGTATATTTCTGTTTATGCACTCACTTGGCCAGCCGTATGAGGGCCAGGTTGGAGCCCTCAGGACCACAGACCACATGGGAGATGGAGACTTCCTGTTTGAAGGTGCCGTTAGGAGCCGAGCCACGGAGGTCTGACACACCCAACCAAACACGGTACTCACTCAGGTCTGGAACACTGGGTGGAGACAGGTGGAGACAGATGTAAGTATAGTAAAGAAATAGGTACAGAGGAAGAAAGGAGAAAGGAAAAGAGCTAAAAATAAATATTGAGAGGGAGAGAGAGGTCCAGATACCATGAGGAGAAACACTGTCTGTCAGTGAGAACCCATTCCTCCCGTATAAGAGAACCTCCACACCAGTGACTGGACCTGGTGAAGGAACACAACACACATGATATCACACACTGGCGATGAACCTTCGCTAACTCCAACACTGGGACAGATGGTCTATACATCTGCCACAAGAGCAGTTTACACCTATAGAATACAGAGATGCAAAGCCAATTGTGTGTCTATGTGTGTTTGTGTGTGTGTACCCTTTCTGTATGCTGACCATCCAGCTTCCATCTGTAATGGCAATTGGAGCTCCTCCTACTATCCTGGTCCTCTTATGGATGAAACACAACACCTTGGACACCTCCACTGACAAGTTGAGAAAGAGGAAGCTATGTTGAAAAAACATGGTTTACCCGAAGAGGTACAAGATGAATGCCAGAAGGCGTGAGTTGAAGGACTGACCTCTCTGTGGAATGGTGTTCTCTGATGGTTCACCTGTATGACAGAGGATGAAACACAAGATGGAGGTCTCAGTGACGATGCCACTACAGCAGGTGTGTGTGTGTGTGTGTGTGTGTGTGTGTGTGTGTGTGTGTGTGTGTGTGTGTGTGTGTGTGTGTGTGTGTGTGTGTGTGTGTGTGTGTGTGTGTGTGTGTGTGTGTGTGTGTGTGTGTGTGTGTGTGTGTGTGTGTGTGTGTGTGTGTGTGTGTGTGTGTGTGTGTGTGTGTGTGTGTGTGTGTGTGTGTGTGTGTGACTCACATAGTTTGATGCTGCAGTAGTCCCAGGGTATAGCAGTGCTGTTAGTGTAACACCAGGGGCCGTATGTGTCTCTGTCTGGGTTCCTACAGAAACTCCCCTCCTGTCTGACAGTCAGCACCGCCGCATCTCTGTCACCACTAAACACACGCAAAAAAGAAGCGTAGAGTTTATATAACAGTGTAAGAGATACAGTCAGCCTAGCATATTGAGCCTACCACAGGTGTGTACGGTTTCTCTCTCTCTTTTTCTCTCTCTCTCTCCCTCACATACACCCACACATCTCCACTGACAGAAAAATGATCGTAATGTTTGGAACGTGACCAACAGAATTCTTTCCCAGACATTCCTGGATGATAAGAAGAGGGGAATTCAGAGGAGGACCCATCACTGACGCACAGCGAGTGTGTGTGTGAGTTTGAGTGTGAGAGAGGGATGATCCCTCTGAGTCTCTTTAACATAAACAATAAACCGCTGATCCCTGACTAGGGTTGAATACCAGGAAACGGGTTATCGAGATTTCCTGCCCAAACCCACTTCCTTTTCACGGGATAAATAACTGCGAGAAACCGGTATATTATAATAAATTATTTCTATGAACAGCATGATGTGAAATGGAACTGTTAATTATATGCAATGTCTAAATCTGTCTTCTCTATGGACTTCTATCTGCATGCTCAATCCCCGAGTGGCACAGAGCTAGAGGCATCACTACAGACCCAAGTTCGATCCAAGGCTGTACCACAACCGGCCGTGATCGGGAGTCCCATAGGGTGGTGCACAATTGGCCCAGGTTTGCCTGGGGAGGCTTTACAAGTAGGCCGTCAGTGTAAATGAAAATGTGTTCTCATTAACTGACTTGCCTAGTTAAATAAAGGTTAGTAAATGTAAAAATCAACGTGCAGGGTGGGGACGGACAGCTCATCTCAGTAGGAGCGCAGTTTACAATGCATGTATCATCTCATCATGGTAACTTTTCTTCTGTGACAGGTAGGCCTACATTTTCTGCAGCATCAGCCACGTCACTCTTGATACAAGTTAGTATTCGACATCCATCCATGGGGGATAGGTTTCAGTTGTAGACGGGGATAGGTTTCAGTTGTAGATGGGGATAGGTTTCAGTTGTAGACGGGGATAGGTTTCGGTTGTAGACGGGGATAGGTTTCAGTTGTAGACGGGGATAGGTTTCAGTTGTAGACGGGGATAGGTTTCAGTTGTAGACGGGGATAGGTTTCAGTTATAGACGGGGATAGGTTTCAGTTGTAGACGGGGATAGGTTTCAGTTGTAGACGGGGATAGGTTTCAGTTGTAGACGGGGATAGGTTTCGGTTGTGGAAAGGGATGGTGGATCTACCTCTGATTCCAAAAGTTGGAAGTTCGAATCCAGCGAAAGAAAGCCTATCCCAAACCTTAACCCCAGTCAGAGTTAATACCTAACCTTAAGATTTCAGAGTTAATGAATAAACTTAACCCAAACCTTAAAAATGTTGAGTTAATGCCTAAACTTAACCTTAAACAGTTTGAAATTTGACGTTTGCAACAACCTCGAAATTTGACATTTGAGAAACATGGATGAACGTCTAATTCTGAAGTGAGACTTTGAGAGCTAGTTTGCAGCATAGATTATGCTACTGTAATAAGGACCGAATGCGCATCTAATTTACACATCTCCATCTGGCTTTTGGGGGTCACCTTAAATTTTTAATTGTAAATATGTTTTTTGTTCTTGTTAAAACAGCCTATCACTCGAATATCATTGCTTTAAATCAGTGCATAAGCAAGCACACTATTGCAATCTTTCTCGCAATCAATTCCTTTAAATTGCCTCCAAAACAGACAATACTGTTCAATATTCATTTAAATATGTATATATCTTTTTTATGTACCAGTCAAAAGTTGGACACACCTACTCATTCCAGGGTTTTTCTTTATTTTTGCTATTTTCTACATTGTTGAATAATAATGAAGATATCAAAACTATGAAACAACACATATGGAATCATGTAGTAACCAAAAAAGTGTTAAACAAATAAAAATATATTAGTCAGCCTTTGCCTTGATGACAGCTTTGCACACTCTTGGCATTCTCTCAACCAGCTTCATGAGGTAGTCACCTGGAATGCATTTAAATTACAGGTGTGCCTTGTTAAAAGATAATTTGAGGAATTTATTTCCGTCTTTATGCGTTTCAGCCAATCAGTTGAGTTTTTGGCCTAGGCTAGCCTAGCCTAGCCAGTCTCCAGATCTCAACCCCATAGAAAATCTTTGGAGGGAGTTGAAAGTCCGTGTTGCCCAGCAACAGCCCCAAAACATCACTGCTCTATAGGAGATCTGCATGGAGGAATGGGCCAAAATACCAGCAACAGTGTGTGAAAACCTTGTGAAGAAAAAACGTTTGACCTCTGTCATTGCCAAAAAAGGGTATATAACAAAGTATTGAGAAACTTTTGTTATTGACCAAATACTTATTTTCCACCATAATTTGCAAATAAATTCATTAAAAATCCTACAATGTGATTTTCTGGATTTTTTTTTTCTCATTTTGTCTGTCATAGTTGAAGTGTACCTATGATGAAAATTACAGGCCTCTCTCATCTTTTTAAGTGGGAGAACTTGCACAATTGGTGGCTGACTAAATACTTTTTTGACCCACTGTATATATATATATACAGTTGAAGTCGGAAGTTTACATACACCTTAGCCAAATACATCTCAGTTTTTCACAATTCCTGACATTTAATCCTAGTAAAAATTCCCTGTTTTAGGTCTGTTAGGATCAGCACTTTATTTTAAGAATGTGAAATGTCAGAATAATAGTAGAGAGAATGATTTATTTCACCTTTTATTTCCTTCATCACATTCCCAGTGGGTCAGAAGTTTACATACACTCAATTAGTATTTGCTAGCATTGCCTTTAAATTGTTTAACTTGGGTCAAACATTTGGGAAAGCCTTCCACAAGCTTCCCACAATAAGTTGGGTGAATTTTGGCCCATTCCTCCTGACAGAGCTGGTATAACTGAGTCAGGTTTGTAGGCCTCCTTGCTCGCACACTGCTTTTTCAGTTCTGCCCACAAATGTTCTATAGGATGAGGTCAGGGCTTTGTGATGGCCACTCCAATACGTTGACTTTGTTGTCCTTAAGCCATTTTGCCAAAACTTTGATAGTATCCTTGGGTTCATTGTCCATTTGGAAGACCAAGCTTTAACTTCCTGACTGATGTCTTGAGATGTTGCTTCAGTATATCCACATAATTTTCCTCCCTCATGATGCCAACTATTTTGTGAAGTGCACCAGTCCCTCCTACAGCAATGCACCACCACAACATCGACTTGCAAGCCTCCCCCTTTCTCCTCAAACATAACAATGGCCATTATTGTCACGTTCTGACCTTAGTTTCTTTTTTATGTCTCTATTTTGGTTTGGTCAGGGCGTAAGTTGGCGTGGGCATTCTATGTTTTGTTCTAGGTTTTGTATTTCTGTGTTTGGCCTGGTATGGTTCCCAATCAGAGGCAGCTGTCAATCGTTGTCTCTGATTGAGAACCATACTTAGGTAGCCTGTTTTCCCACTTTGAGTTGTGGGTTATTATTTTCTGTTTAGTGTTTGTCGTCACCTTTCAGAACTGCTCGTTTGTCGTTTTGTTAGAGTGTTCATATTTATTAAAGAAACGTATTTATGAATACTTACCACGCTGCACCTTGGTCCTCTTCTCCTTCTCCCGACGAAAATTCGTTACAATTATGGCCAAACAGTTCTATTTTTGTTTCATCAGACCAGAGGACATTACTCCAAGACGTATGATCTTTGTCCCCATGTGCAGTTGCAAACCGTAGTCTGGCTTTTTTTTGGCTGTTTTGTAGCAGTGGCTTCTTCCTTGCTATGCCGATATAGGACTCGTTTTACTGTGGATATAGATACTTTGTACCTGTTTCCTCCAGCATCTTTACAAGGTCCTTTGCTGTTGTTCTGGGATTGATTTTCACTTTTTGCACTAAAGTACGTTGATCTCTAGGAGACAGAACGCGTCTCCTTCCTGACCGGAATGACAGCTGCGTGGTCCCATGATGTTTATACTTGCGTGCTATTGTTTATACAGATGAACGTGGTACCTTCAGGCATTTGGAAATTGCTCCCAAGGATGAACCAGACTTGTGAAGGTCTACATTTTTTTCTGAGGTCTTGGCTGATTTCTTTTGATTTTCCCATGATGTCAAGCAAAAAGGCACTGAGTTTGAAGGTATGCCTTGAAATAAATCCACAAGTACACCTCCAATTGACTCAAATTATGTCAATTAGCCTATCAGGAGCTTATAAAGCCATGACATTTTCTGGAATTTTCCAAGCTGTTTAAAGGCACAGTCAATTTAGTGTATGTAAACTACTGACCCACTGGAATTGTGATACAGTGAATTATAAGTGAAATAATCTGTCTGTAAACAATTGTTGGAAAACTTACTCGTGTCATGCACAAAGTAGATGTCCTAACCACCTTGTCAAAACTGTAGTTTGTTAACAAGACATTTGTGGAGTGATTGAAAAACGAGTTTTAATGACTCCAACCTAAGTGTATGTAAACTTCCAACTTAAACTGTATATAGATCCACACACACTACATGACCAAAAGTATGTAGACACCTGCTTTTCAAACATCTCATTCCAAAATCATGGGCATTAATATTGAGTTGGTCCCCCCTTTGCTGCTATAACAGCCTCCATTCTTCTGAGAAGGATTTCCAATAGATGTTGGACCATTGTTGCGGGGACTTGCTTCAATTCAGCCAGAAGAGCATTAGGGAGGTCGGGCACTGATGTTTGGTGATTAAGCTGGCTTGCAGTTGGTGTTCCAATTCATCCCAAATGTGTTCTATGGGTTTGAGGTCAGGGCTCTGTGCAGGCCAGTCAAGTTCTTTCACACCGATCTCCACAAACCATTTCTGTATGGACCTCTCTTTTTGCACGGGGGCATTGTCATGCTGGAATAGGAAAGGGCCTTCCCCAAACTGTTGCCACAAAGTTGGAAGCACAGAATCGTATAGAATGTCATTGTATGCTATAACGCTAATATTTCCCTTCACTGGAACTAAGGGGCTTTGCCCTAACCATGAAAAACAGCCCCAGACCAATATTCCTTCTCCACCAAACTTTACAGTTGGCACAATGCATTGGGGCGGGTAGAGTTCTCCTGGCATCAGCCAAACCAAAATTAATCCATAGGGCTGCCAGATGGTGAAGCGTGATTCATCATTCCAGAGAATGCATTTCCACTGCTCCAGAGTCCAAAGACAATGAGCTTACACCACTCCATCCGACTCTTGGCATTGCACATGGTGATTATACTTCCAGACATTACTTCCAGAGGCAGTTTGAAACTCGGTAGTGAGTGTTGCAACTGAGGAGAGACGATTTTTACGCGCTACATGCCTCCGTACTCAGCGGTCCCATTCTGTAAGCTTGTGTGGCCTACCATTTTGCGGATGAGCCGTTGTTGCTCCTAGATGTTTCCTCTTCACAATAACAGCACTTACAGTTTACCAGGGCAGCTCTAGTAGGGCAGAAATATCACAAACCGACATGTTGAACACATATCCTGCACCAGCATCGCATGTTCTCTCCGAGCTTCATTGAAAGAGGTTCGTAATTCCAGTCCTATAATACAGTATAATAGAATACAATCCACACTCAAAATTATTAGCCTACTGGAGCTTAACACATTTATAAACCAAAGAGAGCATAGCTACATTTATGGCCTTTTATGTTTTTCTGGCGGTAGCATAAACAGTATATTATACAGTGCATTCGGAAAGTATTCAGACCCCTTGACCTTTTCCACATTTTGTTATGTTACAGCCTTATTCTAAAATGCTTTAAATCAAATCCAATCCTCATCAATCTACAGACAATACCCCATAATGACAAAACAAAAACAGGTTTTTAGAAATATTTGCAAATGTAAAAAAAGAAAAATGTACATAAGTATTCAGACACTTTGCTATGAGACTTAAAATTGAGCTCAGGTGCATCCTGTTTCCATTGATCATCCTTGAGATGTTTTTACAACTTGATTGGTGTTCACCTGTGGTAAATTAAAATGACTGGACATGTTTTGGAAAGGCACACACTTGTCTATATAAGATCCCACAGTAGACAGTGCATGTCAGAGCAAAAACCAAGCCATGAGGTCGAAGAAATTGTCACTCTGACAGAGCTCTAGAGTTCCTCTTTGGAGATGGGATCTCTGCAGCACAATCTCCGCAGCACTCCACCAATCAGGCGTTTATGTTAGAATGGCCAGACGGAATCCACTCCTCAGTAAAATGCACATGACAGCCCGCTTGGAGTTTGCCAAGTTGGTACCTTAAGGACTTTCAGACCATGAAAAAAGAGATTATCTGGTCTGATGAAACCAAGATTTAACTCTTTGGCCTGAATGCCAAGCGTCATGTCTGGAGGAAACCTGTCACCATCCCTGCGGTGAAGCTTGCTGGTAGCAGCATCACGCTGTGGGGATGTTTTTCAGCTGCAGAGAATAGGAAACTTGTCAGGATCGAGGGAAAGATGAACGGTGCAAAGTACAGAGAGATCCTTGATGAAAACCTGCTTCAGAGCGCTCAGGACCGCAGACTGGGGCGAGGGTTCACCTTCCAACAGGACATCGACCCTAAGCACACAGTCAAGACAACGCAGGAGTGGCTTCGGGACAAGTCTCTAAATGCCTTTGAGTGGCCCAGCCAGAGCCTGGACATAATACAAAACAGAAATCTCATCAATAAAATTTCTCAAACATACAAGTATTAGGCACCATTTTAAAGATAAAATTCTCGTTAATCCAGCCACAGTGTCTGATTTCAAAAATGCTTTACGATTATGTTAGGTCACCACCAAGTCACAGAAAAACCCAGCCATTTTTCCCGCCAAAGAGAGGAGTCACAAAAAGCACAAATAGAGATAAAATGAATCACTAACCTTTGATGATCTTCATCAGATGACACTCATAGGACTTCATGTTACACAATACATGTACAGTATGTTAGTTCGGTAAAGTTCATATTTATATCCAAAAATCTTATTTTACATTGGCGTGTTAGATTCAGTAGTTCCAAAACATGCAGTGATATTGCAGAGAGCTATATGAATTCACAGAAATACTCATAATAAATGTTGATGAAAATACAGCTATTATACATGAAACTTTAGATACACTTCTCCTTAATGCAACCGCTGTGTCAGATTTCCAAAAAACTTTACAGAAAAAGCATAATCTGAGAACGGCGCTCAGAGCCCAAACCAGCCAGAGAAATATCCGCCATGTTGGGTAGTCAACATTATTCATAAATAGCATTAGAAATATTCACTTACCTTTGATGATCTTCATCAGAATGCACTCCCAGGAATCGCAGTTCCACAATAAATGCTTGTTTTGTTCGATACTGTCCATCATTTATGTCCATTTATGTCAAATAGCTTCTTTTGTTAGGGCTTTTGGTAAACAATCCAAAAGCGCGATCTGGTCCATTCGGACGAAACGTTCAAAAAGCTATATTACAGGTCGAAGATACTTGTCAAACTAAGTATAGTATCAATCTTTAGGATGTTTTTACCATAAAAGTTCAATAATGTTCCAACCGTAGAATTCCATTGTCTGTAGAAATGCACTGGAACGAGAGCAACCTCTCAAGTGAAAGCGCGTGACTGAGAACGAGGCTGTAGGCAGACCCCTTACTCAAGCATCTCCCATCCAGCCCCCCTTCACATGAGAAGCCTGAAACCACGTTCTAAAGACGGTTGACATCTAGTGGAAGCCTTAAGAAGTGAAAAATAACCCATATCCCACTGTGTATTCGATAGGGGTGAGTTCAAAAACTATAAACCTCAGATTTCCCACTTCCTGTTTGGATTTTTTCTCAGGTTTTTGCCTGCCATATGAGTTCTGTTATACTCACAGACATCATTCAAACAGTTTTAGAAACTTCAGAGTGTTTTATATCCAATACTACTAATAATATGCATATATTAGCATCTGGGACTGAGTAGGAGGCATTTCAAAATGCTGCCCCCTATCCCAAACAAGTTCCTGATCGAACATCTCTGGAAAGACCTGAAAATAGCTGTGTAGCAACGCTCCACATCCAACCTAACAGAGCTTGAGAGGATCTCGAGACTGTAATTGCTGCCATAGGTGCTTCAACAAAGTACTGAGTTAAGTGGCTGAATACTGATGTAAATATGTAAATTCCATTATTTTTTTTTATACATTTGCAAAAATGTCTTAAAACCTGTTTTTGCTTTGTCACTATGGGCTATTGTGTGTAGATTGATGAGGAGAAAAAACTATTTCATCCATTTTAGAATAACGCTGTAACTTAACAAATTGTGGAAAAGGTCAAGGTGTCTGAATACTTTCCGAATGCACTGTATATGCTGTCTTGGATAACTGCACAATCTTTTACACTTTTTTAGGCATGGACTCATAAAATGTCTTTAATGTATGGCTCATCAGGCTCAGGTAGCATCATGCTTGAATTTTATCGCAGATTCATGCTATAATCAAATCGAGACATATTAATATGCTTTATATGTTTTAGAATGACACTTCTGGTTTTGACTGGAAATACCAGGTCGCCGGGGGAAAAGTGATTCATTCTCGGGATGAAACATTTGTAAATTACCGGGAAAATATTCAACTCTATCCCTGACCTCTGACGTCTAACCCCTGGGTGGGAGCCAAGCAGAGGAGCTATTTGGCTTTGAAGTGAGAAGTGTTCCCGAAAACACTTCAGGTTCAGAGGTGAGGCTTGAATCATGTTCCCCAGATGCTTTTACACACACACACACACACACACACACACACACACACACACACACACACACACACACACACACACACACACACACACACACACACACACACACACACACACACACACACACACACACACACACACACACACACACACAGCATATGTTTTCCCTAACCCCTACCCCTAATTCTAACCCTAACTGTAACCCTAACCCTAAGCCTAACACCTACTGTAAGCTTAAAATAGCCTTTGTCTTTTTGGGGACGTGGGGAATGTCCCAACGAGGGGGTCAACTACAGGTTAAAGATGCACTCTCAAACTTTTGTATGATTTCAGACAGTAGTTTTCAAAGTGGTGCTCACATTTTTTGTTTACTATGTCATCAAATTGTGTACTACGTCATCCATTTTGTATGATATGTCAGGTCATGCAAAAAAACAAACACTTCATCCGTTTACATGCGAAATTCATGTGGCTTTTCCGTATAGGTAGGGCACTCCCTCTGGCATCCACCCACACACAAACACAAAGAAGTGTAGCGTGTGGTTTTGTTACCTGTTGCTGTGGTCACTCCAGAGGGAACAGGGAAGACCTGACCTGGTCCTGGAAACCTCGCCTCTGTAGTTCTCTCCACTACCCGTGTAGCAGTCTGGAACACATACATGAGACCAAGCTAATGAAATATGAAAACATATTTATGTTAATGTAATAGAGTACTACAAACCAGCCCCAGGGAAATATATTAGGAAAACTATCCTGATCTCTGTTGTCCTGACTGGTAGACCACAACATGACTGTTCTGGACCTGTTAGTTGTTTAGCACCCCCTAGTGGCAGTTTAAGTGCAGCAGTGTAGACGTGACCTGTTTGTGTCATGTGACAGGAAGCAGTTTCAGATGTGAAGCAATGTGTAAGTGTGACAGAGTAGTTACAATCCTTCAACATCATTCTTTATAAGCTTCATATGACACAATGTCTGTAAGTACATGTGTTTATTAACACAAAATAAATGTGTATCACATATAATGTTCATGTTTCTGTAAAAGATGAATAATTGAGTTAGCTGTTAGCTACTTTGCATTAGCTTCACTGCTATTTCTCTCTAGGGACACCTAGCTGAGCAATATCAAACATACAGTTGCATTCTAGTAACTTTATTTTATATGTGTCTAGATTGAGTACTCTTATTCCTTATTTCATACATTTAGTACAGTTATTGTGGATGACATTCTGTGCTCTATACTGCTGTAACTGAAAACATGTATGTTGTATAGCACACTGTACAACTAATATAAGGACAGGACATGAGACGGGAGTAGAAATTAACGTGGGCATTGTTTAATGCGTTTCACAGGAAGAACATTCCAAGCATTTCAACGTAGGGGGGGGTTACAGGTGCCCTAAAGGGACAAAATTAGAATATCAATACACAACAATGTACTTTTGTGTTTGTTGCAGTATCACACTGTGATTCAAGTAAACTTCCAAACCGGCACCCTGCTTCTCACTGAGTTATTTGAATGAATGCTTAGCTAACTGGATAGCTGGCTAAGGGCTACTATACATTTAGCGAGTCCAGTATAGTGAAAAGACAGGCACGGCTACCAGTAAGAGAGGAACCTCCACGTTTAGCAGTAAGGATTAAAGATTTAACGGGCTGTCATCTCGGCGCAGAGCAAGCCATCACGACATCGACAGCTTAAGTCTTCACCTACATGCCATGCTTACCTCACATCATGGAGGAAAGTAGTAAGGAAAATTCTACGCAGAAAGATGAAAACATTAAAGAGAAACATGGAGCATTCGATTCACAGTCTATAAGTTCGCGCTCTTACAAATCATCAGTGAGTTCGAGGTCGTCAGCCAGTTCAAGGGCTAGTATAGTCATTGCCAAAGCGAAAAAAGTGAAGTTGGCTTTGTCTTTGGAAAGGCCAAGCTGGCTCCCCAGCCAGAACTCACTATCCCTAGACTGGAACTATGCGCAGCCGTGGTGGCAGTCCAGATCGCAGAGTTGATAGTTGAGGAGATGGATCTGAAGTTTGACAGCATCATATACTATTCGGACAGCAAAGTGGTGCTTGGGTACATCCACAACCAAACAAGGCAGTTCTACGTCTACGTGAGCAACAGAGTTCAGCGTATCTGGCAATCCATGTCCCCAGACCAATGGATGTACGTGCCCACAGATCTCAACCCAGCTGACCATGAGTTTAGATCCGTAACAGTAGCCCTCCTCAGCAACACGACATGGCTGTCTGGACCAGTTTTTCTTCAGAATCCTGCCCTGCACTCCTCCAAATCTCTAGAGTTGTTTGGCCTTATCAACTCTGCTTCCGACTCTGAGATACGGCCACAGGTGACTTCTAATGTCACTCAAGTCTCCAAGAACCTGCTGAGCTCCAAATGCTGTGAGCGTTTCTCCAAATGGAACAGAAGAAGGAAGCTATGAACCATTGGATAGAGAGGAGAAAGAAGCTAATGTCCAATGGGACATTATACTTCTCCTCTCTATCCAATGGTTCATAGCTTCCTTCTTCTCTCTATCCGATGGGACAGAGCCTCACCTCACTGTCCAATGTGTCAGAGCTAGTTTGTTTATGTGTAGTGGTCTGTCATTAGTCCTACAGATGTACAGATGTGAGTCCTACAGATGTGGGATCTTAACTTGACCTATATTGTTACAGCAAAATAATTCACAGTGGTGGAAAAAGTAGCCAATTGTCATACCTGAGTAAAAGTAAAGATAACTTAATAGAAAATGACTCAAGTGAAAGTTACCCAGTAAAATACTACTTCAGTAAAAGTCTACTCATCTACTCATTCCAGGGTTTTTCTTTATTTTTACTATTTTCTACATTATAGAATAATAGTGAAGACATCAAAACTATGAAATAACACATATGGAATCATGTAGTAACCAAAAAAGTGTTAAACAAATCAAAATAGATTCTTCAAATTAGCCACCTGTTGTCTTGATGACAGCTTTGCACACTCTACAGCACTCATTGAGCTATGATTGTCTGAGACCTGAAGACTTGTATCATCTCCTGGAGCTATGTTACAATAGGCTCTCACCTTGAGGTTCAGTGTTCTGTTTGCCACAGCGGGGGATGTTAGTGCAGAACGCTGTGCGAACGTTAGGGTCTGAAGTGAAGCACCATGGGAGGTCACGTCCATCTGGGTTCCTGCAGTTGTTCTCCCTCAGGTCTCTGAAACACACACACACACAATAAAGATAGATTCACACAAAGACAAACATATTGTGTGTAGGGCTGTCGATACAAGTGTGGTTCACTCACTTGCAGCGGTAGTTCTGTGGAACGTATGAGTGGTTGTGGGGGTACTGCGAGTCCCAGCGTTGACAGATCACCCCACTGGGTGTTACTGCTACTGACCCTCTGTAGCCCTCACCTTGACCCCGGAAACACCTAGTAGTCACATCCACCTCTACCACACTGTCTGTGGCTGAGAGAGGGAGAGAGAGAAAGTGACAGAGATTAAACATAGCCATATCTATACCCTATCTATACCTATACCCTCTGTTATACTGAAATAGTTTCTCCTTGAGGCCAACGTGCCACTTAGACACTGTAACAAGGACAAGGCTGACTTGGACTGCTCTATACAATACATTGTACCCATTTAGCTGATGAATTAAGTTGCAATAAGAAGGAAATAATTCTGACTCAATTTTCCCAGAAATATACTGTAGCCTATTAGCTGTCCAGAATCTAAACTGACAGTTTTCTGTGGATCTGTCTGAAAATAGACTGCTACTAGTAAGGATAATGAAGACAGGTACAGGGAATATAACAGACCAAAACAATATAACTCTTTGTTTCTATGTCTTTTTTTCTGCCTTGGTTTCAATAACACAACGTTTAAGGGTTAGACCATAAAACTAGACTGGGTTGACTTCCAAGGCCTGTATCAGATTCTACAATGAGACAAAGAAAGAGTCCAACTGAAAAGACGGCATCTTGTAAAGACCCAGTTCCAGAGCTCCTGATTACTCGAACAGAGCAGAGAAGAGCCAGACAGAGAAAAACAAAACACACTTGCAGCGTTTAAGTGCTGTTTTCTGTCAACCTTCTATAGACTCTCTTCACTTCAGCCCTCAACAAGCAGAAATATGATGACTATAGAGATGCATTTCTCTCTCTTCCTCTCTTGCATAAACAGGTACACACACACCCCTCATCTTGTAACTGGAGCATAATGTGTGTGACACTGTGTGTCTGACATGAGGTTTATATAGCAGAGTACCTGAGCTTTCTAAAGTGTGTGTGCATACACGTTTGTGTTTGTGTACACATGTACTGTATGTGTGTGTCTTTGTGTGAGTGTGTGCATGCATGTGTGTGTGCTTGTGCGTGCGTGTGTGTTTCTGTGTGTGAAAAGCACTAGAATTACAGGACAGTCGCAAGGGCCTGTTTAGAACAATAAACAGTGAATGAAGCAGGACACCAGAGTAAAATGAGAGGGTGTGTGTTCCTTCAAACAGCATTCCTCATCCTTAGCCAATCAGAGAGAGAGGAGGGGGCGGAATGACAGGTAAAGGAAGCTGTAAATTTGGAGTAGTTACTCACACCACACACAGACATGCACACACAGACACTCACAGCAGGCTGTGATGTTGCAGTACTCCCAGAGTGTGTGTGGGTTTGTGGTGAAACACCACGGTCGTTGACGTCCATCTGGGTTCCTACAGTAGTTATCAACCAGGCCTTTATCAGGATACCTGCAACACAACACACAGAGGGAAGAGTAGGATTTCAACAAGTCATTGGGACAGATGGAGATACACATGAGCAATGAGGTTAACTGGTTAACTGACTTGTTCACGGGCAGAAAGACAGATTTTTACCTTATCAGCTCCGGGATTCGATCCAGCAACCTTTCAGTTACTGGCCCAATGCTCTAACTACTAGGCTACCTGCCGCCCCGTGGGTGATTGAAAGATGAACTGAGGTCCACACTCCAGTCCAGTTGGTGGCGGTAATGCAGTTTAAGTTGGTTGCCAATCAACATAAAAAGTCCACAGAAGAAGAAGAAAAAGACTGAAGGAGGAAAGATTACTAGAAACTAACTAGGTTTCCCTTAAATTTGTGGATTAATTGTCTGAGTAGAGAACACACAATTTTGTATGACTCAAAATGGGCCCAATTTCTACAAAGACCCAGAGAAAAAGGACCTTGTGCATGTCAGTTAAAATGTGACTAATTTCAGGAAACTAGGCATATGTCACTGGTCACTACTTCACAGCAGAGCCATTTGAACGTAAACTTTTTTTTAAATCAAAATGTGTTTTTTGGCAGAAATGACTTCTGGAACAGGTAAACTTTCCTGTGCCTTAATAACAAACCCGTATGTCATCTGTAAATATGAGTAAAATTGTTACATTACGAGCCTAGTTGTTTTAACCACAGAAAAAGACAGCAATGATTGGCTGAGATAATGAGTGGGCTGGACATGATGAAAGATGAGTTTGGATTGGTCTGCCATATACTGTAGCACGCTTCTGTCTATTTGAGCTGGTCAGTATGCGTGGATAATCCTGTCTAACGCAGCGTTTAGAACTGCATAAGTGTTGCTCTCCACTTTCTGGAGGACCGAGTTTTGAGATCAGTGGAATTAGAGTATGATAGCTAAGGAGATGGAGAAAACACCTGTCTATGGATTACATCTTCAAACTAAGGGCAACATTGGCATCTGTGACAGGGATGATGTATACGGGTAAGATAGTCTATCAAGCTACATTTTTAGATATTACACATTTCTAATTTTGGCAGAAAATTGTATTTATTTCAAGTTAAAGTATACTGTTAGCTAGCTAGCTAACGTTAGCTGGCTGGCTCGCCAGCTAACATTACGTGCATGATCTTATTATTCGTATCTCAAAGCCAATTGCTTTGGTAGTTATAGCCTAATGTTAGCTAGCTAACATTGAACCTGGTTGGTTAGCTACCTGCAAATTCATGCAAGGTGGTAATGTCATGAGTTGGGATTATGGTTCATTGTTTAGCTAGCTAGCTACATGTCTTAACAAAAGACTCCACTGTGCAAATATCCATTTCAATAGAATGTCACTGCAACAACTGTTGATAGACGTAGCTGGTAAAGTCGCTCTGGCTATCTTCTCCAATTTCAGTGCACTCTCGTCTGATTGTGCCAGAGTGCAGAATAACTGACAAATCTATGAACGATCAACACCCATTGAATATGGCCGGTGTCAGTAAACGTTGGGAAAAAAGTGTTAATTGTTGCCAGGAGCACAGCTGCAGTCACCAACTCTCTGGATAACATAAAAATAGCCTAACCAGCTCTGCTAGGGCAAGTAAAATGGTCAATGAGCTCTCATTAGTGTCTGGAAAAAGCCAACGTTAGCTAGTTAGCTTGGGTGCTTGACTGCTGTTTTTAGGACAGAACGCTTGGATCAACCCTTAAAGAGATGGGTGGGGCTAAAGCTTAAGAGGGTGTAAACAATGCTGAATGGGTGTAGACAACTATGAGGTCTCCAGTGCATACCAAAACATTCATAGGCCATTTTCTCAAAAGTGAGGTTACAAGGATGTGACCATAAAAAAAAGGCCTAAAATTACATACCCAAATCCAACTGCCTGTTGCTCAGGACCTGAAGCAAGGATATGCATAATCTTGATACCATTTGAAAGGAAACACATTGACGTTTGTGGAAATGTGAAATTAATGTAGGATAATATAACACATTAGATCTGGTAAAAGACAATACAAACAAAATAACATGCGTTTTCTATTTTTTTTCTCCATCATCTTTGAAATGCAAGAGAAAGGACATAATATAATATTGCAGTTTAGGCACAATTTAGATTTAGGTCACTAGATGGCAGCAGTGTGTGTGCAAAGTTTCAGATTGATCCAGTGGATCATTGCAATACTGCACAGTATTTTGTATCAAGTCTGCCCAAATGTGCCGAATTGGTCAATTGATACATTTTCAAGTACATAACTACAGAGAACATACAAAAATGATATGGTAATACAACATGTAAGTTTACACACTCCCAGGAATGTCTTACATTATGGATCATTAGCTTACACACTAACTTTCACACATCTAGATGGCCGGGCGGGGTGGGTGTGGAGCCAAAGACAGCAGGTGTTCAAACTGTAGAACCCAGTTCCTACATTTGAATATAAAAATGTATTTTATCAAACAAAACTATGCTACATTTTATCGCTGGGACCCTCAGGATGACAAATCAGAGCAAGATTACTGAATGTAAGTACATTATATACCTTCAGAGGTGAATGTATCAAACCAGTTGCCGTGATAAAAGGTTTTTGTTGTTGTGCACTCTCCTCAAACAATAGCATGGCATTTTTTCACTGTAATAGCTACTGTAAATTGGACACTGCAGTTAGATTAATAAGAATTTAAGCGTTCTGCCCATATAAGACATGTCTATGTCCTGGAAAGTTTACTGTTACTTACAAAATCATGCTAATCACATTAGCGCACGTTAGCTCAACAGTCCTGGTATAGGGACACAAATCCTGTAGAGGTTATCAACTTTCAAAGCAGAATTACTTTCCCATTGGTCCTCAAATGTAGTGTATGATATACCAGTTTGTAGCTCTGTGTCTCTGCTTTTATCCCATGTAAAAAACCACTATTAACATTTTTGCTACATATGACCGAATCAAGGCGGCCGGTCACAAATAACAACCCAATGTTTATATCCCAGGACAAATTAGCTAGAATCAGCAAGCTATCTAGCTAAATGTCCATGACGGTTTTATGTGTTTCGACCTGTCCCCAAATTAATATAGTTGGTTCAGAGTTCGTTTTGATATTTCAACCTCTGTGTCCTGATGATCGTGTCTAGTGTGAATGAACAAAATCAATATGTGGGTGTTGGCGCACGCAGACGCATGCGCGTGCCCGGTCTAGTCAGCATGTAAGAGCTTTCGAAACCTGGTGCAACATTTGCCCATTATTCTTTTAAATAATCTTCAAGCTCTATCAAATTTGTTGTTGATTATTGCTAGACATCCATTTTCAGGTCTTGCCATAATTATTATTTTTTTTTTTTAACAAGAGCAAGGTATTGTGTTTCATTTGAAAACAGCATAAACATTTTTAAAAGCAGAATATTTCAGATCATCAAAAGTATTAATGAACAAAAACAAATGTTACATGCAACAATTTTTTTTACTGATTTACAGTTCATATAAGGAAATCAGCCAATTGAAAAACAATTATAAGGCCCTAATTTATGGATTTCACTTGACTGGGAATACAGATATGCATCTGTTGATCACAGAAACCAAGAGCTAGGATCGTGTATCAAATAACCAGTCAGTATCGGGTGTGACCACCATTTACCTAATGCATCTCTTTTGCATCGAGTTAATCAGGCTGTTGATTGTGGCCTGTGGAATGTTGTCCCACTCCTCTTCAACGGCTGTGCGAAGTTACTGGATATTGGCGGGAACTGGAACACGTTCTCGTACACGTCGATTCAGAGCATCCCTAACATGCTCAATGGGTGACATGTTCAGTGAATATGCAGGCCATGGAAGAATTGGGACATTTTAAGCTTCCAGGAATTGTTTCCAGATACTTGTGACATGGGGCCGTGCATTATCATGCTAAAACATGAGGTGATGGCGGCGGATTAATGACACGACAATGGGCCTCAGGATTTCGTCATGGTATCTCTGTGCATTTAAATTGCCATAGATGAAAATGCAATTGTGTTCGTTGTCCGTAGCTTATGCCTGCCTGCCCATACCATAACCACACCGCCACCATGGGGCACTGTGTTCACAATGTGGACATCAGCAAACCGTTCGCCCACACGACTTCATACACGTGGTCTGAGGTTCTGAGGCCGGTTGGACGTACTGACAAATTCTCTAAAATGCAGTAATCATGACAATTGCACGCTCCCTCAAAACTTGAGACATCTGTGGCATTGTGTTGTGTGACAAAACTGCACATTTTAGCGTGGCCTTTTATCCTCCCCAGCAAAAGGTATACCTTGTGTAATGATTACGCTCTTGATATGCCACACATGTCAGGTAGATGGCAAAGGATCAATGCTCACTAAAAGGGATGTAAACAAATTTGTGCACAACATTTGAGAGAAATAAGCTTTTTGTGCGTATTGAACATTTCTGGGATCTTTTATTTCAGCTCATGAAACATTGGACCAACATTTTACATGTTCCATTCATATTTTTGTTCAGTGTAGATTTAAGTCAAAACTTTAACTCTGCCACTCAGGAACATTCACTGTCTTCTTGATAAGCCAGTCCAGTGTACATGTGGCCTTGTGTTTTAGGTTATTGTCCAGCTGAAAGGTGAATTCATCTCCCAGTGTCTGGTGGAAAGCAGACTGAACAATGTTTTCCTCAGGGACTATGCCTGTGCTTAGCTCCATTCTGTTTCTTTTTTTATCTTGAACAACTCCCTTAGCATTTACAAGCATACCCATAACATGATGCAGCCACTATGCTTGAAAATATGGAGAGTAGTACTCACTAATGTGTTGTATTAGATTTGCACCAACATAACACTTAGTTTTCAGGACATAAGGATTTGAAGTGTTACTATAGTGCCTTGTTGCAAACAGGATGCATGTTTTGGAATATTTGTATCTACAGGCTTCCTTCTTTTCACGCTGTCAATATTGTGAAATAAATACAGTTTTGTGGATCCATCCCCAGTTTTTATTCTATCACAGCCAATTCTATCACAGCCAATTCTATCACAGCCAATTCTATCACAGCCAATTATACTTTAACATTATGGAGTATTGTGTATGTAGGCCAGTGACCAAACATCTACATTTAAACCATTTTAAATGTTTCCACAACAAAATGTGGAAAAAGCAAAGGGTGTGAATATTTTCTAAAGGCACTGTAAGTGTGTGTGTGTGTACACTGAGTGTACAAAACATTAAGAACACCTGCTCTTTCCATGACACAGACTGTCCAGGTGAAAGCTATGATCTCTTATTGATGTCACTTGTTAAATCCACTTCAGTCAGTGTAGATAAAGGGGAGAAGACAGGTTAAAGAAAGCTTTTCAAACCTTGAAGCAATTGAGATATGGATTGTGTATATGTGCCATTCAGGGGGTGAATGGGTAAGACAAAATATTTAAGTGCCTTTGAATGGGGTTTGTTTCAAGAAATTATTGAGTAAATATACATTTATGTATTTGTGTTCTGCTAATCTAAAGTCATTGAGTTTTTACAAGTTATTATTATCAATTTTTTTTGTCAATTTAACATTTATTAAATAAATTGTTCTTACTTGACTATTATTTTTTGCGTCTTTACTTAAAATAATAAAGTATTAGTCAGACACATGGATTTTGGGGTAAAAACACGTGATTTATTTATATGTGTTGTATGTTTTTGGAAGTTATGAATACTTATTAGTGCCTTGTGACTGTTTTTAGAAGATTGTGGGTAATTCAATTTTTTTGGACTTCATGATACTTTTACACAATGTTGTATTGCATGTTTGAAGAAAGAAAAGTAGATTTATAAAATAGTATTAAACAGTTTGCTGTGCAATTAGTGGGTAATTGATCATGATGAATGGATATCAAAACCATCGGTCAAATGCACGTGCAATAAAAAGACAAGCCATTCCCACCATCAACAAGATCATGTGAGCCACTCTTAATGACAGGGGCTAATGCATTATCATGGAATGCTTACAGCTCTTCTTCCAGTTACTGCTAGAGGAATGAGCACTGTGCTCAACAATTCCTGCACAGGTGGGTTAAAATGACAAATCTTCAAATATATAAAACAATGAAGACACAATCACTGAAAATGTGTAATCAGAACTACTTACTACTTACACTTGAAAATAAAATGGTAATGAAGGTTAATCCTTTAAGAACGGACCCTACATTTCTATGTTCACTACAGCACATATTCATGTTCGAGCAACTTCAATCTTTATAGTTCAGATTAGATTTTGTATTTGTAAACTTAAAAAGATAACCATAATATTCATCATATAGCTACTTTATGTATTGAACACTGAAATACATTGAGTTGGGTTACTTGAATGGTTCTAGGCAACTGGTTTCCACCCAAAAATGTTGTTAGCAGAACTAATTACTTTTTATAGTGCAGGTGTTCTCCATCTCATTCCTCCTGGTGATAGATTTAATACTCACCACTGCATCCTGTATCAAAAGGTTGGCTGGCCCTCATTAAAGTCCCTTAGATCAATGCATTACTCCATTTGTGTTTACAAAGCCCTACTACACAAGCTTCCAACTTACCTAACTTCATTGCTAACGTATAAAAGAATGAGATAACCAACCCCGTGAACGGGTTTGGTAACTATTCAGATTCCTTGAGTCTCCATGGAATTTGGCAAGTCAGCTTTTAGTTTTCATGCGCCACATTTTTGGAATCACTTATACAATGAATTACATCTGGATTCCCTGGTGCCACTAGGGCATTTTAAACCCCGGAGGATAAATGACTTCACCGAGGTGTGCATTTGTTTTGAAACATTGATGTAATAACTTGTTTATGATGGCTGTGATGTTGGTGATGTTATATCTATATATCTATATATATAATAATAATAAATAAATAAAAATAATACTAACAGAGATTCAGAGGTGCTGAGGGCATCTTCATCACAGAGGTGAAGGGTGTGTGCGTGTGTGTGATTGTGTGTGTGTCCTGCCCCAGCAGCAGGTGGTGTGGATTAGTGTTAGACTTGTTAACACGTCTTTAATCATCCCTTTGTTTCTGTAATGAAGAGGCCCCAGAGCCTCATACTGAGAGAAAGTGAGAGTGTGTGTGTTGGTGTGTGTTACCTCTTGGGGTGGAAGAGGTGTTTGTGTGGTTCCTCCAGGTCCCAGCGCTGACACTCCCACCCTGTCTCTGTGTGATCCATGGGACCTCTGTAGCTCTCCCCGTTACAGCTCACACACTCCACTGGACACACACAAGGGTGATATTTTAATCTTCTCACATGCCATGGACATTATTTTTGCATATACTGTACTTCATAAACAACATGAGGTGCTGTACCACAAATGTTTCCAGATAATTGTCCTGTCTATCTATTTAGAATGTAATGTAAAATGAGTCAACAATCAGTGTGTGTGTGTGTCCGTCCGTCCGTCCGTCCGTCCGTGGGTTTGGTTGTCTTATGTTCCAGTGTTCGTCATTGCTGGAAACTTATTTTGAAATCAACCTAAGCAGTCATTTTTCCTTTGACCAGAATAAACACTCTCTCTGGACAGACCCACTACATTTCCTCAGACTCTGACAAAAACCCAGTAGATTCCTCACTCACTCACACACATCCCTGATAGTCTTGTATATTCTCATACACACCTAATCACATCACTGTCAGCTGTTTATTAACTATACAGACAGAAAAAAATATCCACAGAGGATCATTTATCCTGTGACAGTTTGCATCCTTCAGTTGTAGATACCACAGCAGGCTATGGTCCAGTGCCACAGGGAGAAGGGAGAGCTCATATCTAACAGTACACTTAAATGGTGTTCGGTAAAAGGAAATGGACATGTGTGTATGTGTCCTACCTTGTGAGCATTGAGGTACTCCACAGTCCTGGTGTCTGACATTGGGGTCTGTAGTGAAACACCATGGTCCTGAGGTAGCATTGTCAGGGTTACGACAGTAGTTCTCTCTCAGGTCCTTCTTCCTGTTCCTCCTCGGTAGGAAACTGGAGCGAGAGAAGGACTTCAGTTAGTGTTAATCAATATCTCCCAACATCAGGACAATATTCCCTTTCTATCTGGTGCAGAAAGTTGAGAAGCAGAAGGGAAATCTCCATTGCGTAGTGTAGATCAGGCTTGCTCCATGTGTTGTGAAACATGTGGTAGTTAAACAACACTGAGTCATACACATCTACGTACTGACTGAGGTCCTCACTAGATTGTGGTTTTGTTTGCCGAGTCACATGATCATTTGGTTTATATGGGTCACAGCTGAAACAGTTTGGAAGGCACAGAGTTAGGCAACATAATGCAACATATGGTAACGGTGTGATGGAGGTGTGTGTGCTTTCCCCAGTGTGAGCTCACTGGAGAGGAGGAAGGAGAAGAGGAGAAAATATGAGAATGGGGAGGAAAGAGAGGAACACGAGAAGACATGGGAGGAAGAGTAAGGATGAGGAAGGTGGGGGTTGTTATGGTTGGTTGTCCTCTGGTTGTGCAGCTCTAATGAACTTCTGGCACGAGACGTCTCTGTTATCTCTCTCTTGCTGTCCTCTCCTCCCTGTCCCTCTCTATCTCGCTCACTTTCTCTCTCTCTGTTCCCGTAACAAGGCTGCATGTCATCATCCTCTGCTACTATCTCTGTATCAGGGCTGCTGTTTGTCACAGGTTGTATACTTTATCACTAAATTAATTAGGTTTTACTACAGTGTAAACTCTCTCTCTCTCACACACACACATACAGTATATAAACAGTGTGACTACAACAGGAAATGATCCCTGACTGTGTAGTGTTAGAGTGAGGTCAGAGAGGACTAGTACTGATGAATAACTGGTCCCTTAGGACTAATCACCATCCTATGTATACACACACACGCACACACAAACACAGGCTCTAGCTTACTTGTGTTCGTGAGGGATAGGAGAGGCCCATGCCTGGCACTTTATTCCACTGGCTGTTACTGACCTCCTCCCTCTGTAGTTCACTCCTGTCCCTACTATGCACTCCTGCACATAGGCTACAGAGAGAGAGAAAGAGTCAACAAAAGGAATGGAAAAAGTGTTTGCAAGAACGGAATCTGAAAAAATATGTTTTTCTGTTTTACTCATCTGACAGAGCATATTAAGACAGGTCTCACATCTACCATAATGCTCCATTTCACTGTTCCAATATGTGAGAATACTAACCCGGCTACCAAACTCTGACGATACAAGGAGAAAGAGATGCAGTCCTGCTTTAGACACATAGTGTGAGCACTGCAGTGCCTTTCTACTGAGAGAGAGAGAGAGAGAGAGAATATATAGTACAATACATTTCTTGTGGTAGAGTTGGTAGTTGAAGTCGTGTTGGCTATGGACTCCTGGTGAGTTCCTGTCGAATGAAAGCCACTGGCATTTCCTGTTTTTCTGATCGTACAGAAATGCTCTAGAGAGAGAGAAACAGAGAGAGAAAGAGAGAGATATTGATCGATTTACGTAATATAATAATTTAGCAGGCATGTTTATCTAAAGCAACTTACAATTAACATGCAGATAGTAGACTATTAACATGGTCTCAGTCTCACTGAAGAAACGTCAAATTTCGAAGGCTAAGTTTAAGCATTCATTCTGAATGGTTAAATTAAGGGTTAAGGTTTGGGATAAGGAAAAAAAATTGACATAACAGTTTAGTTTAGGCATTCATTTGGAATGGTAAAGGTAAGGGTTAAGTTTTGGGATAGGTTTTAAACAAACAAATTAAAAAACGAGTGCCTAGCACTGGCATTGAACACGTGACCCTTGGAGCCGGAGCAAGTTCACGGTTAAGTTTAAGCATTAATTCGGAATGGTTGAGGTAAGGGTTAAGGGTTAAGGTTTGGGATAGGGTTAAAAGCCCCCCCCCCAAAATGAGTGCCTAGCAATGAGATTGAACATGCGAACCTCAGAGCCGGAACTCATGGCTTGCCATCCGCGTCCAGAACACCCTAGCAAACCCCAAGCTACTTCATGATAATAGCGCTCACCGTTGGCCCTAGTGGCCAGTTTTGAAGTCATGTTTCAACGTCCTGCTTACCTGGCCGGACGTCGGATTTCGAAGTGGATCTTGAGCAACCTGGCTGAGACTATACTATGTGTCCTGAATTGAAATAGGATTGACCCCGAGCCTGCTACTGCTGAGAAGAGATATCAGAGAGGACTCAGTCTGCCAGGGGAAACCTAGTCCTGCACACCAGACTCAAGCTTGCTGCTGCTGAACGACACTAAGAGAAAGCAGACTTCTCATTAGAGAATGGGAGGGTACTAGACTATAGTAAGCGTTAGAGCTGCCATATTTACAATGGAGAGTTTGTACTGCTGCCAAGGAAAGCCAGGGGACAATAAATATATTTACCTACAGGTGAAAAACAATCCCCAGAGAAGCCAAAACATCATACGGAGATGGGAAAGTTATAGAAACACAGCAGGTGAAGCTACAGGCACAGAACCACAGGAGTTTTTTCACAGATGCACCACACGTACCTGCAGGTGAAGAGTAGTCGCTTGTTGCGGCTGCAGCCCCGGGCACACTTCACTACGCTCAACTTCCTGCTTATAGTCTGGAGGGCGGAGTCTGGCAGCTGGACCAATCGCACACTATCGCTTCTCTGGTAGTCCTGCAATGCATTCCTCCTGCACTCTAGTGTACACACACACACACACACACACACACACACACACACACACACACACACACACACACACACACACACACACACACACACACACACACACACACACACACACACACACACACACACACACACACACACACACACACACACACACACACACACACACACACACACACACACACACACACACACACAGCATAAAGGTGTTGAATGCAGTGTCCACCCCCTAGCCAGTGAGGCTGCGTTGATGTTCCCACCAGGACTGAGACAAAACCAGCAGCATTATGATGTGTCAATTAGCCTGGTTCCACTACCTCATGACTTAATGGGATGCATTCCCTCTCTCTGTCTCTCTCTTTCACGTTCACACACACACACACACACACACACACACACACACACACACACACACACACACACACACACACACACACACACACACACACACACACACACACACACACACACACACACACACACACACACACACACACACACACACACACACACATACACACACACACACACACAGTTTCTCTCAAACCCCCACCCTCTCCAGCAGGGATTGATAGATGAATTATGTTGTTTCTCATCACCACACCATGCTGTGTTGACTCATATGTGAATACATAAACAGCCCAGTAGCAGACAGTCAGGCTATGTGTATGTTTCTTAATACTCCGGTATTTTCCTCAATAAAAGTAATTGAGAAAAAAGTGCGTAACTTAATATGAACCATATTATGGATAAATACCTAGCCTACACAAGTATTATCAATAGCCTATAACAAACATTATATACTTTTCTTCTAAATAGTGAAAGCACTGGGATCAGAGAGTCCATGTCAGACTCGTCTAGAAGCTTTAGAATGAGTGATTATCGTGAGAAAAAACTGCAAATTTACATCGTCTATAGTTCCACCAGCACATCTATAGCTGAATGGAGATGTGAGAGCTGGAGCTGGTGCACATGCTTCTACCTGAGAGGCTGCATCTGGTGCTACAGATCGTTAGACGCAGTTTAATATATATATAAAAATAGGCGGGCAGCCAAGCACACAGGGTTCTCTGGGCTTTTCAAAAATAATGTTATGCAAGTTTGCTGTAGAATCATCACAGAAAGTCTATAGAGATGGGGTTCACAATTTCTCCATTCCCCACAGAGAGCATCGCAAAATGTTTTTGTTGTTTATGTTTACAGTTAAATTTTGTAGGATGACAGTCTTTTTTATCTAATCAAAGCTCTTCTGCCCTGACATGTTACATTTGCAAGATCGAGAGATGGTAGTCAGTTAGAATGGAAAACTTGCTCAGCTGACTGCAAGGTAACAGATTTTAGGTTATTGTGCTGTGTCTGCAAAAAAAAATACAAATCAATAAACTCCACCATTCGACATTAGGCTAAGGGCCTACCTTCGTAATATAAGATTTTATTAAATCACAAATGCAATGTAGGCTGAGCTAAGTTTTGGTGGGACCAGGCTGGAGAAAAGTTAAACAACTATGCTGAATCTCAATAACAAGCTGCAAGGCTGAATTCCTATTACGACTGTCTCCTCAACTTACCAGAATAGTGGACAATTAAGAGCATAAAAATAATGTTGTAAATCCACATGGTTGCTTCAAAGGCTGTTCACGATATCCAAACTATTACCGATATGATATCCCAATAATAGTAAAGGTATTGCCGTCCGTTGATAAAGTCCAGACGACGGTACGAAGAGACTGGAGATTTTCACTCAGCTACAGCAGAGATGCCTCTGAGCAGAAACACACCGTGTGGACCTCTCTCTCTCTCTCTCTCTCTCTCTCTCTCTCTCAGCGCCAGCCATATTACACACTGTCAGTTCTCCTCCCACTTTACTCCTCTACCCCACTCACTCACTCTTGAACAATATGTTGGGTAGGTATATCAGTGGAAAATCAGTGGAAAAGTCCCAGTGATGACAGCATGATACACATGAGCTAAAGTATCAGAGTTTATCTCAGCTTCTATAAACAGCTCTGTCTTCATGGGTGACACACAGCATCCTCAACCAGGATGAACTACCTCCTCTCCTCCATATCTCCTGGGACTTAGGGAATCACCTCTCCTCCTTTATAATCGATCACACACACACACACACACACACACACACACACACACACACACACACACACACACACACACACACACACACACACACACACACACACACACACACACACACACACACACACACACACACACACACACACACACACACACACACACACACACACACACACACTATGCATCTTCATTTTTATCTCTCTCTTTTTCTAGATGACTAACAGGAGGTTTTTTGTTACTCAGAAAGAAACCGCAGAGTCACTCTCCATGATAATAAACAATCCCTGCCAATGAATCAGGGACTTTCACTCTCATAACCACACACACACGTGCACGCACACACACACACCCCTGTAACTAGAAGCAGATGTGTACAGATCACTCACATGCTTTGGGTTGAGTAAAACTCCATTAGTTCAATCTAACAATCTGATAGAAGCATGTGTGTGTGTGCTTTCAGATATTAGACTGAGATTAGAGCTCTGGTAGCGCTCTGTTACATACCACTGGAACCATTTAAGACTGCACGATTTAGTGTTCAGCACCTTGGTTTGTTTGGCTTCTGTAAGATATGGCTAAGAATGTCCACTTAACAGGTCCTCCACATGCACTCTGTAACCATCCAGTTCAACCTGCCACATTTAGGAGTTAATAAAGGTGCAGGCACATTCTATTATTTTTAATTTATTTTGTATCTTCATCTTTACTACGCGTTGTTGGACCTGTATGTAAGTATTTCACTGTTACTCTACACCTGTTGTTTACGAAGCATGTGACAAATAACATTTTATTTGATTCTTAAAAGGTTGGTTTGGAACTGGGAATCATTTGCAGAGAAGGGGTGCAGGGTGCTAGGGCAGAGGGGTCCATTTAATTTCCTCCAGATTTGCAGGCACCAGGGCAGAATATCGCACACACACAAAGGTCATGTTTCATCTGCTATAAATTATCTGGACCTCAAGCTGACCCTTACCCTTCCTCCCTTTCTGTTTCTTTCACTCTCTTCCTTCCTCTTTTCTCTTCTCTCTCTTCAGACCTGGAGTGACCCACCAGGCCTGAGGAGAAAGGAAAGGAAGGTAGATGAGAAATGAGGGAGCAAGAGAAGAGGGGCGTGAGATGGCGATATTCTGGAGGATGAGGGGTTCGTCCTCAAACAAATACAATGTGTGTGCATGTGTGTGCATGTGGGTGCGTGTAGAGGGTGTAATCACAGACACAGTGTCAGAAGATAATCCTGTAAACAAACACACAGATCCTGTTGTCAGACCTCTACTGCTAATTAAGACGTGCTGACAGGGACAGTCGACTCTATACACACACACACACACGGACAGGACAGTGGAGTCAGGGATACCGAGAGGGGGAGGGGTTGGCCTCTTCATCAATAA
Source organism: Salvelinus alpinus (assembly GCF_045679555.1). Lineage (NCBI taxonomy): Eukaryota > Metazoa > Chordata > Actinopteri > Salmoniformes > Salmonidae > Salvelinus > Salvelinus alpinus. The sequence continues at coordinate 35,628,202 of NC_092100.1, read as the reverse complement.
CAACTGGCGAGCTGACTCGAAAGTGGTGCAAGTGTCAACCCATTGTTCACCCGCCTTGGAATACCTGATGGTCAAATGCCGACCCTTCTACCTCCAGAGGGAATTTTCAGCTGTTATTGACTGTTGTATACATTCCACCTCAGGACAATAAAAATAACAAACTGACACAGGAGGCTATAAACAAGCAGGAAACCTTACATACAGAGGCTGCTTTTCTGGTTGCCGGCGATTTTAATTCAACACGTCTCCCTCGCCACTATGGGCGACAAAGTCCTAGACCACTGTTACTCTACCGACAAACAAGCATGCAAGGCCCTCCCTCGTCCGCCATTTGGCAAAACAGATTATGACTCTGTACTCCTGCTTCCTGTTTACAAGCAGAAGCTCAAACAGGAAGTACCTATGACTCGCTCCATCGAGAAATGGTCACCAGAATCAGAGATTATGCTACAGGACTGCTATGCTATCGCTGATAGGAAGATGTTTTAAGACTCTGCCGATAACATCGACCAGCTAACCACCTCCTTCATCGGCTTCATTAGGAAATGCATCAGCAACTTTGTCCCCATAGTGAAGGTTCGCTGCTTCCCAAATCAAAAGCCCTGGATTAACACAGAGGTTGGTGCTAAACTAAAGGACATGGCTACTGCACACAGGGCTATAGCAGACAACCGTGAGGCTACAGCTGAGGACAGGAACAAGTGCAAGAAGTCCCACTATGACCTTAGCAAAGTCATCAAATGAGCAAAAGGACAACATAGGAATAAGGTGGAATCATATTACACAGGCTCCGACGCCCGCCATATGTGGCAGGGACTACCATCCATTATGGATTACAAAGGAAGACACAGCCTTTAGCTGCCCCACGATGCCTCCCTACCATATGAACTAAATGCATTTTATGCATACTTCGACAATAACAACATCACGCCTGGTGTTAGGGCCGCCACCGACCCAGAGTATTGGGTGATCTCAATGTCCAAGGCTGATGTGAGTAAAGTCTTTAATCAGGTCATCACCATGCGCAGAACAGCTGGCAGGCATATTCACTGTAATTGTCAACCTCTTCCTGTCCAACATGTTTTAAAATGACCACCATCTATCAGGTACGAAGGTAAGACCCAGATGCAGACAACGTCGTATTAACAATGGTTTAATAATCCAACAGGGGCAGGCAATAGACAGGTCAAGGCAGGCAGGGGTCAGTAAACCAGAGGTGGGGCAACGGTACCGGACGGCAGGTAGGCTCAGGGTCAGGGTAGGCAGAGGTCAATATTCCAGAGGTGGGGCAAAGGTACAGGTCGGCAGGCTCAGGGTCAGGGGCAGGCAGAATGGTCAGGCAGGCGGGCTCAGAGTCAGGACAGGCAAGGGTCAAAACCAGGAGGGCGAGAAAAAGAGAGACTGGAAAAAATAAGAGCTGAGACACAAAAACGCTGGTTGACTTGACAAACAAGACGAACTGGCAACAGACAAACAGAGAACACAGGTATAAATACACAGGGGATAATGGGAAAGAGGGGCGACACCTGGAGGCGGGTGGAGACAATCACAAAGACAGGTTCTTCTTAATAGGGGGGCGCTGTTTTCACTTTGGAAAAAATCGTGCCCAAATTAAACGGCCTCGTACTCTGTTCTAGATCATACAATATGCATATTATTATTACTATTGGATAGAAAACACTGAAGTTTCTAAAACTGTTTGAATTATATCTGTGAGTAAAACAGAACTCATTTGGCAGCAAACTTCCAGACAGGAAGTGAAAATTCTGAAAAAGGGGCTCTGTGTCAGGGCCTGCCTATTCAACTGGCTTATATTTATGGATCTGTATGCAATTCATACGCCTTCCACTAGATGTCAACAGGCAGTAGAAGGTTGAATGGGGTGTCTAGCTTGATGTGAGGCCGAATGAGAGCTTTTGGAGTGACAGGTCTGCTCTTTTGTCAGTTTTCATCTGCGCGCCGGGGAACCTCACATTGTCTTCTGAAAATCGTTCGGTATACACGACGAATTGGTCCGGCTCTGATTTTATTGGATACATATGAGAAAAACATCATAAAGTAGGATTTTTCAACCGAGTTTGACCAGTTTATTCAACGTTTATTGGGACTTTTGGAATTTTTCGTTCCAGGCGCAACGATTTTTTGGCCAAAGTTGCTAATTCTACAGAAGAAATGGACATTCTAAAACCAAACAACGATTTATTCTGGAACTAGGACTCCTTGCACAACATTCTGATGGAAGAAGATCAAAAGTAAGAGAATATTTATGATGTTCGTATTTTTGTGTAATATGTTGGCTCCAACAAGGCGGAGAATAGGTGAGCGCTGTCTCACAATAATGCATGCTGTATGTTGTAGTAAAGTTATTTTTTTAAATCTAACACAGCGGTTGCATTAAGAACCAGTGTATCTTTCATTTGCTGTACAACATGTATTTTTTAGTAAAGTTTATGATGAGTTCTTTGGTTAGATTAGGTGACTGTCCAAAATATCTCCAGACATTTTGGTGCATTGTTGCTACGTATTCACAATGTAAAACCACGGTTTGCACCTCTAAATATGCACATTTTCGAACAAAACATAAATGTATTGTATAACATGATGTTATAAGACTGTCATCTGATGAAGTTGTCCAAAGGTTAGTGATTAATTTTATCTCTATTGCTGGTTTTTGTGAAAGCTATGTTGGCGGTGAATAAATGGCTTTGTGTGTTTGGCTATTGTGGTGAGCTAATATAATTATATATTGTGTTTTCGCTGTAAAACACTTAAAAAATTGCAAATATTGGCTGGATTCACAAGATGTTTATCTTTCATTTGCTGTACACCATGTATTTTTCATACATTTTTTATGATGAGTATTTATGTATTTAACGTTGCTCTCTGTAATTATTCTGGCTGTTTTGGTGCTATTTGTGATCGTGGCTGCAATGTAAAACTACGATTTATACCTCAAATATGCAAATTTTCAAACAAAACATAAATGTATTGTATAACATGATGTTATAAGACTGTCATCTGATGAAGTTGTTCAAGGTTAGTGATTAATTTTATCTCTATTTGTGGGTTTTGTGAAAGCTACCTATGCGGTGGAAACATGGTGAAAACATGGCGTTGTGTGTTTGGCTATTGTGGAGAGCTAATATAAATACATAGTGTTTTCGCTGTAAAACATTAAAAAAATCGGAAAAGATGGCTGGATTCACAAGATGTTTATCTTTCATTTGCTGTATTGGACTTGTGATTTCATGAAATTATATTATATGATATCCCTGTCCCGTTAGGCTAGGCTATGCTAGTCAGCTTTTTTGATGAGGAGGATCCCGGATCCGGGAGGGAGACTCGTTAGAGGTTAAACAGATCAGGGTGTGACACCATCATTCCTTTTCCCAATAACTCTAAGGTTTCATGCCACAATGACAACCGCTCTGTAGCACTCACATCTGTAGTAATGAAGTGCTTTGAGAGGCTGGTTACATAATCCCAGACACGCTAGACCCATTCCAAATTGCATTCTGGCCCAACAGATCCATAGACGACGTAATCTCAATTGCACTCCACACTGCCCTCACCGACCTAGATAAAAGGAATTTCTACGCGAGAATGCTGTTCATTGACTATAGCTCAGCGTTTAACACCAGGATCCCTCTGCAACTGGATCATGGACTTCCTTAAGGGCCGACCCCAGGTGGTGAGGGTAGGCAACATCGCACAAATCCAACACCATCACTATGTTTTCTGACGTCACGACGGTGGTAGGCCTTATCACCGGCTACAATGAGATAGCCTACAGGGAGGAAATCAGTGACCTGTCAGTGTGGTGCCGGAACAACAACCTCAAATCCTCAAAAGGTTATACAGCTGTACCATTGAAAGCATCTTGACTGGCTGTATCACTGCATGGTATGGCAATAGCACCACACTCGATCTAGTGCGGACAGCCGAGTACATCACTGGTGCCGAGCTCCCTGCCACCCAGGACCTCTATATCAGGCGGTGTGAATGAAAAGCCTGGAAAATTGTTAAAGACTCCAGCCACCCAAGCCATACACTGTTCTCTCTGCCTCTGCATGGCAAGCGGCACCGATGCATAAAGTCTGACACCAACAGGATCCTAAACAGTTTCACTTCCCAGGCCATAAAACTACTAAATAGCTAACTGAATATATAACAACATTTCTACACGGACTATGTGAGTTGACCCTTCTATTTTATTTCCATTTTTGCGCACTGACAGGGCCCTACACACTCACACACACTGACACTCCAACACACACAAACGCTCACGCCATAATTTGTCACACACACATAGTATGCATTTATTCAGATTCTAGACACATGCAGACCAACTTACATATATCATATATGATGCTGCTACTGAAAGTACAACACATTAGAAATCGTTCCTAATATTAAGTTGCACCAGCTTTTGCCATGAGAACAGCCACAATTCGACGGGGTATGGACTCTACAAAGTGTCGAAAGCATTCCTCAGGGATGCTGGCACATGTTGACTCCAATGCATCCCACAGTTGTGTCAAGTTTGCTGGATTTCCTTTAGGTGGTGGACCATTCTTGACAAACACGCAAAACTGTTGAGCGTTAAAAACCCAGCAGCGTTGCAGTTCTTGACACACTCAAACCGGTGAACCTGGCACCTATTACCATACCTCGTTCAAAGGCACTTCTTTTGTCTTGCATTCACCCTCTGAATGGCACACACTCAATCCATGTCTTTGTTGTATGAAGGTTTAAACACGTTTTTTTTTTACCTGTCTCCTACCCTTCATCTACAATGATTGAAGTGGATTTAACTTTGGAATGTATTCAGACACCTTGACTTTTTCCACATTTTGTTACGTTACAGCCTTGTTCTAAAATGTATTTTAAAATAAAGAATCCTCAGAAATCTATACACTATACCCCATAATGGCAAAGGAAAAACGGGTTATTTAAATTTTTGCTAATTCATTAAAATAAAAAAACAGAAATACCTTATTTACATAAATCTATAGACCCTGTGAGACTCCAAATTCAGCTCAGGTACATCCTGTTTCCATTGATCATCCTTGAGATGTTTCTACAACCTGTGGTAAATTCAATTGATTGGACATGATTTGTAAAGGCACACACCTGTCTATATAAGGTCCCACAGTTAACAGTGCATGTCAGAGCAAAAACCAAGCAATGAGATCAAAGGAATTGTCTGTAGAGCTCCGAGACTTAGAATTATGTCAAAGAACAGATCTGGGGAAGGGTACCAAAACATTTCTGCAATATTGAAAGTCCCCAAGAATGCAGTGGCCTCCATCATTCTTAAATTAAAGAAGTTTGGAACCACCAAGACTCTTCCTAGATCTGGCCACCCGGCCAAACTGAGCAATCAGAGGAGAAAGGCCTTGGTTACCAAGAACCTGATGGTCACTCTGACAGAACTCCAGAGTTCCTCTGTGGAGATGGGAAAACCTTCCAGAAGGACAACTACAGTATCTCTACAGCATTCTACCAATCAGGCATTTATGGTAGAGTGGCCAGACCAAAGCCCCTCCTCAACCCGATTGGAGTTTGCAAAAAGGCACCTTAAGGACTCTCAGACCATGACATACTAGATTCTCTGGTCTGATGAAAAAAAGATTAAACGCAGAACGAGGAAGAGCTCGGTTTTGTTTGTTTGGAAAGTTTGTTGTTAAATAGTATATTGGAAAGTTCTTGGTAGCTACCTAGCTTCATATGTTGGATCCCGCAACGCAGTTGCATCAGTTGCTGGGACTGCTTGTATCTTTCCAGTGATTCTGCCAACCAAGGATGGGTCTGAGGAGCAGACAGCCTAGCTGCTAGCTAGCTGGACATCAAGCTAGCGAGGTGTTCTTGAATGCAGCCCGCGACACGGTTAGCCATTTTGGCTGGGACCGCAGATTGTCGCGGGTTTGTGGCTGTCTAGATCCCTGCTGTTTGTTGTTTTAAAATTTCCCTGTGACCTGCCCTGTCTGGAACTGCGAGGAGTAAGAGCTTAACATACGTTGCTAGCTACCATGACAAAGACCAAATCTGGCGGGAGTACCTTTGAGGACAGTGCCAGTGGTGTCGCTCTATCACATGTGAAGGATCTTTTAAATGAACAAAAAGAGACCTATAAGCAGTTGTTACAACAAGAAGAAAATAGTTTAAAGTGTTTTGTCCAAATACTCGTGGATTCTACTAAAAAAAGAATGGACGACCTGACCAGAGAGGTCCAGGACCTGAAGAACAGTTTGCAGTTCTCCCAGGGTCAGCTCAATGAGTTGAAACAGGAGAACGGCAAGATGACAGCAATCTGTAAGTCATTGAGAGAGGACATCAGTTCTGTGTGTGAATCTATGATAACAATGACAGATAAATCAGACGAGGGATGATCTCGAGGGACAATCAAGGCGAAACAACATGGTTATGGACGGAATTGCAGAATCTCCACATGAGACCTGGATGGAGTCTGAGGACAATGTGAGGGAAGTGATCTCTGAGAAACTGAAGATGGACCACAGGAAGGTTGAGGTGGAGCGCGCCCAAAGGACTGGAAAACCCACCACCATCCCAGGTGACAGGCCCAGGTGATAGGCCCAGGTGATAGTGGTTAAGTTCCTGAGGTTCAAGGACAAGGTAGCTGTTCTGGAAAGAGCCAAGAACTTGAGAGGAACGTATATCTTCCTCAACGAGGACTACCCTGAAGCTGTGCGCCAGAAGTGGAAAGAACTGATCCCAGGCATGAAAGCTGCCAGAGCGCATGGGGACATTGCGTACGTCCGCTACGACAGGCTCATTGTCCACCCTCCCTCCCAGAAGCCTGGAATGGATGAGAGAGCCAACCTTATGGGTTCGTAGCCTAAACCCCGCAGCACACACACACACCAATTGATTAATGGATTGCTGAATGTAAAAAAAGTATCTTGCTTTGTCTGCGCTTTTCAAAATGATGTCTATCTCTGATAAGCTACCCAAGAAAGGGCTGAAAACAGCCCATATTAATATATGTAGCCTTAGAAATAAGGTTCATGAAATCAATAACTTGCTAACATCAGATAAGTCATATATTAGCCATTTCTGAGACTCACTTAGATAATTAATTTGATGAAACATCAGTAGCAATACAAGGATAGAACATCTATAGAAGAGACAGACATGCTTATGGGGGAGGAGTTGCAGTGTATATTCAGAGCCATATCCCTGTAATGCTTAGAAGATCTTATGCCAAGTGTTATTGAAGTGGTTGCAGGTTCATTTGGCACATCTAAAGCCTTTTCTTTTGGGGTGTTGCTATAGGCGACCAAGTACTAACAGTCAGTATCTAAATAATGTGTGAAATTCTTGATAGTGTATGTGATGTAAACAGAGAGGTCTACTTTCTTGGGGACCTGAATATTAACTGGTTTTCATCAAGCTGTCCACTCAAGAGGAAGCTTCTTACTGTAACCAGTGCCTGTAATCTTGTTCAGGTTATTAATCAATCTACCAGAATTTATGAAATTGCTTCTTCCAGTTATTCATAAACATGCATCTGTTAAGAAACTGACTGTTAGAACTGTTAAGGCTCCATGGATTGATGAGGAATTAAAAAACAGTATGGTTGAAAGAGATGGGGCAAAAGGAGTGGCTAATAAGTCTGGCTGTACATCTGGCTGTACTTTAACTGAAATGATGTGCAGAAAGACTAATTCAACTCCATCTTTCATCGAATCAGATGACTTATTCATCACAAAACCATTTGATGTTGCCAATTATTTTTATTATTTTTTCATTGGCAAAGTGGGCAAACTTAGGCAGGAAATGCCCACGACAAACAGTGAAAAATGATATTAATGCATAATTTTTTTTTTTTTTAAAGCAGTGAAGTTTGAATTTTGTAAAGTTAGTGTGGGAGAGGTGGGAAAATTATTGTTACCGATCAATAATGACAAACCTCCTGGCATTGACAACTTAGATGGAAAGCTACTGAGTATGGTAGCTGACTCTATAGCCACTCCTATCTGTCATATTTTTAATCTGAGCCTAGAGGGGAAGCCAAAGTAATTCCGCTACCCAAGAGTGGTAAAGCGACCTTTACTGGTTCTAACAGCAGACCTATAAGCTTGCTACCAGCTCTTAGCAAACTGTTGGAAAAAATGGTGTTTTACCAAATACAATGCTATTTCTGTCACGTTCGTTGGAATGAGTGGACCAAGGTGCCACTGAGGCTAGATGCCCACCCGGACCCTCCCCCATAGAGTCAGGTTTTGCGGCCGGACTCCGCACCTTTGGGGTGCGGACAGGGGGGGTACTGTTACGCTCTGACCGTAGAGATCCTTTTATTTCTCTATTTGGTTAGGTCAGGGTGTGATTAAGGTGGGCATTCTAGTTTTTTGTTTCTATGTTGGCCTGGTATGGTTCCCAATCAGAGGAAGCTGTCTATCGTTGTCTCTGATTGGGAATCATACTTAGGTAGCCTTTTACCCACCTGTGTTTTGTGGGTAGTTATTTTCTGTTTAGTCTCTGTTACCTGACAGAACTGTTCGCTTTCGTTTTGTTACTTTGTTTGAGTGTTTTTTGATAATAAATAAAATCATGAACACTTTTCACGCTGCGCTTTGGTCCACTCCTTCCGACAACAGGCATTACACAAGCGCTATAATGAAATTGGCTCTCATGAGGACCACAGGAAATGATGACCCAGAGTTACCTCTGCTGCAGAGGAGTTACGAGCCTCAGAAATTGCAGCCCTAATAAATGCTTCACAGACTTCAAGTAACAGACACATCTCAGCATCAACTGTTCACAGGAGACTGTGTGAATCAGGCCTTCATGGTCAAATTGCTACAAAGAAATTACTACTTCTTAAGGACATCCAATAAGAAGAGGAGACTTTCTTGGGCCAAGAAACACGAGCAATGGACATTAGACCACTGGAAATCTGTCCTTTGGTCTGATGAGTCAAATTTGAGATTTTCGGTTCCAACCACTGTCTTTGTGAGATATTTTGATTTGTTTAACACTTTTTTGGTTAATGCATGAATACATATGTGTTATTTCATAGTTTTGATGCCTTCACTATTATTCTACAATGTAGAAAATAGTCAAAATAAAGAAAAAAACCTGGAATGAGTAGGTGTCCAAACTTTTGACTGGTACTGTGGTTATCCTAGAGCAAAACATGTACGTGTTCATAATAGTCTTGCCTTTGGGATTGAGACGCAGCCAATGTGCAGACATCGACCTTAGGTGGTTCTGTTGTCAGACACACACACACTCCCCAATGAAATACAGCAGCTCCTTTTCAATCTGCCAGATACACACATGCACGCAAGCATACACGTGTACACACCCAATGACACACCTTATCTGTCTTTCAGACTAGTGTTTGTCCTTCATCTCCTGTGTTTATGGGTGTTGATGTGAAACAATCCCTGAGTAGAATACCATGTCCTTTTGTATATCACACTAACCATAACTGTTTAAGACACACATCCTTCAATATACAATACATATACGTCACACACACACACAGATTAGGGTCCCATTTGACATAAAAGACCATTACACTTGAAGAGGAAAGAAATCTTTTTTTCCACTATTGTTTTGCTGGCTGATAAAGATTGTGTTGTAACATTTCAAATGGGTGTGGTCTATACCTACAGTCTCCTCAAAATGTGACTTTGGTGACTAATAACTAGGATCACTTCTACCAATACTTCCTTACTTCTATTTCACAATGGCCTGTTCTTATGAGTGTGTTTTTCTGGTTTATAACCACGTACACAACTAGTAACAATCAGCTTATGTTGTCTGGTGGACACTGCTGTGGAGGGAGTTAGAGAGAGAGAAATAGCTCTATCTGCTCACCATGTGTGTGTGTGTGTGTGTGTGTGCATGTGTGTGTTTGTGGTTTTGCTTGTGTCAGAGCTGATATGTGTATTTAGCATGTTGAAGCTTAACATTGTGCATGCCAAGCCAGACAAGGTGCAGCTGGGGTCTCACACATACCTGCTTTTGGTTGTGCACCCCTCTCTTATGTCCCTGTGTGTGTGTGTGTGTGTGTGTGTGTGTGTGTGTGTGTGTGTGTGTGTGTGTGTGTGTGTGTGTGTGTGTGTGTGTGTGTGTGTGTGTGTGTGTGTGTGTGTGTGTGTGTGTGTGTGTGTGTGTGTGTGTGTGTGTGTGTGTAATATTACCATTTGATGAAGCAGGGACCCAATAGCTGGGAAAGATCTAGCTACTACTTACGCTTGCACCCCCCTCTACACAAGCATTGTTCAGTCTCATGTTTGTGTGTGTTCGGTGGGAGGGGGGAATCTAATTGGCCTTTACAGGTTGGTAGCCAGAGGCAGACCACTACACTATGATGACTGCCATGTACCTTAAACCATCAACAGATCACTCATTATAGTGCGTGTGTTTTTGTATAGTAATAGCCAAACTACAGCTAGTCATCACGTAGTACAGAGAGTGCTTGGGCCCCATTCCAAACAGATTGGAAATGCAGAGATCAACTCCACTCATTGTGCCACTGAGAATACTCACCTGGAGAGAGTTCTCTGTTTTCCACTGACAAGGGGAAGACGCATGCGCACACACCTGGGGACCCTGTGTCCCGCTGGTCAAGTTGGGAATGTTGACTGTAATTCCAGCCCTCATAGAAGGATAGAAGGAATGCTGGGGAATGTTGGGATTTATTGTTGACTGATTGTAAATTAATGCTGGGACATCCAGGATGTGGCTAAATTCTGGGTTAGGAGAGGGAGGAAGAGGGTGAGAAGAAAGCAAGGACGAATCAAAAGAGAGTAAGAGCAAGTGATTATGTGGTCAGGTTTAAGGTTTTGGCAAAGCCTGTGGTCTCTGAATGTGTGCAGAGGCTTAAGCTGAACCATAAATTCCTAAAGGGATGGTGTTAGGGATAATAGATGGAGACAGCTCACCTCACACGTAGCAATGTGAAGGGAGCCCTCTGATTAAAGTAGAGGGCAAAATGCCTTTACATTTAATGTTAACAGTGTTCAATAAGTGGTGTTCCATTCTATTCTATTATTTTCTATTCTGTCCTGTTCTGGACCCTGCTTACGGGAAAAACTCCCCCCACCCCCCTCTTTGCTCTGACTGGAAGAACTAATCTACAACCAATTTGAATGAAGGTCAGAGGTCAACTAAATTAGGGCCACTTGATAAGAGATGTTTATACAGGCTAGGTCTAATGGCCGTATGGTTACAGTTAGGTTCATGTTAGTTTTGGCCTTAGGGTGGTTGTGGCCTGTTTTACTAATGAGGATCAAATTACAATATCAATGGTCAATGCTTAGTGCGGAGATTGAGCTTGTCTTTCTCTCAGTTGAACATCGTAGTTCCTACATTCAGTATATCACAACTCAGATACACATAGCAGTGTGCTGACTCTTTATGTGGAAACTTTTTATTTGGGCTATTGTGACTCCATTCAGAAAGAAGTGTTTTTTACTGTGACCATTTGTGAAGTTGATGAGGTAATTCCTTCACCCCCCCTCTCTCTTTATCCCTTTTTCTCATTCTCTGTTAATGCTTAGCACTGGCATGTGAGAAGATGGCAGCCATGGAAACAGCTAAGACCCCCATCACTACAGACAAGGATATCACATTACACACAGACCCCCCCCAGGCGACACTGTAAAACCAAGTGTTTGGGATCTGAACACATAACTAAACACTTTTCTGAAACGGCTTAGACTTTAAGAGGTGAAACGCGTCAAGGCATTTAGAATTTCAATGAAAATGCGTCAGTATTTAGATTTTAAACACCATAACATGTTTATCCGCTGTAACACTTTTTAAACACATTATTAACATGTTTTTCTAACACAAGGCATTTAGGTTTGAAAGGTAATAAACAGTCAAAAACATGTTTGTCATGAAATTGGATGATATATGGAGGAAACATGATAAAAGTATGATGACCAAAGTATGAAAAATTACTGTTGCTTCTACGTTTCATCACAAAGTTACTGTGTGGCTAAAGGCTGATTTGCATAAAGGCCTACTGTAGCTCTGATTGACTATGGCGCAACGGTCTGCGTAGACTCTGGTCCTGGATGAGACAGATGTTTTTATTAGGTTTTATTTACTGCAGTGTCTATTAATTGTACAAACGCACAGTCGATTTCTCGCTCTATTTTGCTATAGAATTCTCACAAATGCCTTAGAATGTTTGAGAATTCCGTATCTCAAAAAAAAAATATGTAAGTGCCAAATTTCTCCTGGGGGTGTATATAAATAGATTAAATAAGATTTCACGTTTCTAAAATGTTGTCAGTTCTACTTTAACTTCTTATGGCTGCAGGGGCAGTATTGAGTAGCTTGGATGAAAGGTGCACAGAGGTGCCCAGAGTAAACGGCCTGCGTCCTCAGTCATATTTGCTAATATATGCATATTATTATTAGTATTGGATAGAAAACACCCTGACGTTTCTAAAACTGTTTGAATTATGTATGTGAGTATAACAGAACTCATATGGCAGGCAAAAACCTGAGAAAAAATCCAAACAGGAAGTGGAAACTCTGAGGCTGGTAGATATAGATGAGTTTTCACTTCCTACGGCTTTCACTAGATGTCAACAGTCTGTAGAACTTTGTCTGATGACTCTACTGTGAAGGGGGGCCGGATGAGAGGATAATTAGTCAGGTCTGCCATGAGGTGACCATTCTTTGACCATACGCGTTCACATGAGGGAGCTCCGTTCCATCGCTCATCTGAAGTCAATGTAATTCTCCGGTTGGAACGTTATTCAAAATTTATGTTAACAACATTCTAATGATTGATTCAATACATCGTTTGACATGTTTCTACGGACTGTTACAGAACTTTTGGACATTTCGTCAGGTTTTAGTGAACGCGCTTCCCTGACGTTGGATTTGTATACCAAACACGCGACAAAAATAGCTATTTGGACATTATCGAAAATAACGAACATTTCTTGTGGAAGTGGGAGTCCTGGGAGTGCATTCCGAAGAAGATCAGCAAAGGTAAGTGAAGATTTATAATGCTTTTTATGAGTTTTGTTGACTGCACAATTTGGGCGGGTAACTGTATGGCTTGCTTTTGTGGCTGAACGCTGTTTTCAGATTATTGAATATTGTGTTTTGCCGTAAAGCTTTTTGAAAACTGACACAGCGGTTGCATTAAGAACAAGTGTATCTTTAATTCTATGTAAAACATAGTATTTTATTGTCTTCAAATAATGTTCTATTTGGCCAAAATTATAATGAAATGAATTATATACAAAAATATTTATATCGTAGGTAAAGAATCCAAGTAGTACATCTCTCCATGATAGGGTAAAATCTTCATAAATATGATCAGCTGTGTTTGTTAGTGACAGACATATGAATATTGCATTTAATAACTTTCTGTTAATTTAGTTGTCACCAAGTGACTGCCTAAGCGAATGTGTTTCAATTAAAAGTAAACCCTTTATGAAAACATATTACACATTTCATAAGGCCTTCAGTTACAGCCTAGTTGTCCTCAACAATGTGGTCTGTAATCACTGGCTCACCTTCAAGTCACAGGTCCGTGAAGTGATTAATAGTTCCCATCAGAATCCAGCAAGAAGGAGAATATTCAACAATTTGAATATCTTATCACCCATAACTTGCACTAGGCATGACTGCTGTGGTAAAATAATTAACTATAAAGACTATCTAAATCATATAAACTGGAACAACCATCTTAGTAACAAGTGCAATAAATCCAACCCCTTACGGATTAAATTAGCGTTCGAAAAAAAAGTTATTTATTTATCTTTGTATAGTATAAGATAAATGAATCAATCAAGATGCATGAACAACTATAGATATTAAAACAAAATATTTAAAAATCTACCTGCAGTAAAGCATGCTGGGAAATATGATAATAGCACCCCTACCACATCTTTTTCACTGGAATGGAAATTGGAAATTAACTCAGAGTAACAACAACACCATGTATTGAAAATATTTATTGAATCAAATGTCCTGTTCAGTTGTGCAGAAATGTAGGTAAAGTGACTAACATTCCTAACTCTAATCTGAATAAAAGGCATGGGAAGTCACATATATTTTCATGACTAAATGCACTCTAAATAGGACGATGGGAAAGTTAACACTAGCGTTTAAAATCTGAACACCTAGGAGATATACAGTTGAAGTCAGAAGTTTACACATTTAAGTTGGAGTCATTAAAACTCGTTTTTCAACCACTCCAGAAATGTCTTGATAAAAAAACTCTAGTTTTGGCAAATTGGTTAGGATATCTACTTTGTGCATGACACAAGTCATTTTTCCAACAATTGTTTACAGACAGATTATTTCACTTAGTGTGCTGGAGAGCACAAGAACATGTCATATTTGTTTTGTCTATTAGCTAGACCGCCATGGTCATTTCATGTCTGTCAGTACCGTATGATACTAAACCAAACACTGCTAGATGGCAGAGATTAGTGATTATAATTGCATACAGTGACCTTCATTATTAACTGACAGGTAGTCTAGCGGTTAAGCGCATTGGGCCAGTAACCAAAAGGTCGCTGGTTGAAATCCCTGAGCTGACTGTGTGAAAAACCTGTTGATGTGCCCTTGAGCAAGGCACTTAACCCCAGTTGCGCTGGATAAGAGTGTCTACTAAAATGTAAAAATTATTATTTCATTGCTTGTGAGAACAGGGGAGCCTCAAACAGTAAGCAGTCATTTAATGCTAAGTTGGATATCCAGAAAATAGTCTCTTGTATGAACAGACCATAACAATAATACACTTTTATTGTGAATATATCATATTTGCACAAGAATCAACACCATGTTATGAACATTATTTTCACATTTTTTCTGTTTCTTTTTTATACACTAAATGTAATTATTGTACAAATATATACAAAATTGTATCAGGCTAGTCAAGTTCCACAAAATAGTAAGTAATATATTAAAGCACAATCAGAGATACTCCAGGGACATGCCCATACCATGGCTACATCATGCCGTTGGCATTATACACACATCAACACGCTACTCCAATAAACAGGCATGATCCTGAACGCTCCAAATCAGGTGGTCACTAGATGGCCATGGCAGAAGGGACAGTATTGGCAACAATCATACAATAAGTACTTCATTTTGGGATAGGGTTACAGTGCTGCGGCTTTGTAATGTGTAACTGAGAACTTAACTCTCGTTTACAGATTTTAGAAAGCAACACAAAGAAGAAACAAGCAGAAGAGGAACAAGAAGAAGATGAAAAAGAAAAAGTCTTTAGATATGCTGATATCATTCTCCAGTTGTCCGCTCACCAGGGTCTGTGATACAACTTAAGCCTTTTGGAAAGCTTTTCTGTCTTTCACGTTCCTGATGTCCTGAGTCTGGAGATACAGTAGGAAACTAACTTCAGGAGCATATTGTTCAAGCCTAGCTGCCAGTCTGAAGCTGAAACAGACTGCCACCCAGGCTAGGTAGATACCAGCTAGCTACGGAACATAAGAAACATATCTCTGAGCTACTGCTCCTGCTCTACTACTACACATAGCATACAGTACGGCATGCAACTGGGACACTTTGGGACATAATTCCAATGACTATCCATCAAAGAATAACTTTGGATAAATTTAATTGTATGTTGGAGCTACATAGGCACTGGGAATCTGATGCATCAAATGAAGTTATACTGTATCAGTATCTATACTGTATCTATACAGACCTGGGTCATATGCATACTGCACTTTCAAAGACTTAAGTTGCACTAGATATAGCTTGCCTGGTGCAATGGAACAAATTGAATAGTCCCAAAAGTGCAAACGCCTGCCTACTCTGTATGTGAAGCTAAACAAAGCACACCAAAAGTATTAGAAAGTATTTGGCCTAGGTCATTGATTAGTACGCCAGGAATGCTAACGTGACCATAAAGATATTAAAGTATGATTTGACCCTGAATGTTAGCAGAGAAAGATCTATCATGGGTCAACTATCCACATTCCTGGAATGGTGTCATATTGTTCTTCAGCTCTCTATTGAGTAAACCCTACTCTAGTCTACTGGATCTATTCACATACTGCTGTTTGACCGGCATGAATAAATAAATACTGTTGAAGTCAGAAGTTTACATACACTTAGGTTGGAGTCATTAAAACTAGTTTTTTAACCACTCCACAAATTTCTTGTTAACAAACTATAGTTTTGGCAAGTCGGTTAGGGCATCTACTTTATACATGACACAAGTAAGTTTTCCAACAATTGTTTACAGACAGATTATTTCACTTATAATTCACTGTATCACAATTCCAGTGGGTCAGAAGATTACATACACTTAGTTGACTGTGCCTTTCAACAGCTTGGAACATGTCAGAAAAGATGTCATGGATTTAGAAGCTTCTGATAGGCTAATTGACATAATTTGAGTGGATTGGAGGTGTACCTGTGGATGTATGTCAAGGCCTACCTTCAAACTCAGTGCATCTTTGCTTGACATCATGGGAAAATCAAAAGAAATCAGCCAAGACCTCAGATTTTGTTTTGTAGACCTCGATAAGTCTAGTTCATCCTTGGGAGCAATTTCCAAATGCCTGAAGGTACCACGTTTATCTGTACAAACAATAGTACGCAAGTATAAACACCATGGGACCACGCAGCCATCATACCCCTCAGGAAGGAGACGCATTATGTCTCCTAGAGATGAGCGTACTTTGGTGCGAAAAGTGCAAATCAATCCCAGAACAACAGCAAAGGACCTTGTGAAGACTCTGGAGGAAACAGGTACAAAAGTATCTATATCCACAGTAAAACGATTCCTATATCGACATAACCTGAAATGCTGCTCAGCAAGGAAGAAGCCACTGCTCCAAAACCGCCATAAAAAAGCTAGACTACGGTTTGCAACTGCACATGGGGACAAAGATCGTACTTTTTGTAGAAATGTCCTCTGGTCTGATGAAATAAAAATAAAACTGTTTGGCCTTAATGATCATCGTTATGTTTGGAGGAAAAAGGGGGAGGCTTGCAAGCCGAAGAACACCATCCCAACCGTGAAGGACGAGGGTGGCAGCATCATGTTGTGGGGGTGCTTTTCTGCAGGAGGGACTGATGCACTTCACAAAATAGATGGCATCATGAGGGAGGAAAATTATGTGGATATATTGAAGCAACATCTCAAGACATCAGTCAGGAAGTTAAAGCTTGGTCTCAAATTGGTATTCCAAATGGATAATGACCCAAAGCATACTTCCAAAGTTGTGGCAAAATGGCTGAAGGACAACAAAGTCAAGGAATTGGAGTGACCATCACAAAGCCCTGACCTCAATCCCATAGAAAATGTGTGGGCAGAACTGAAAAAGCGTGTGCGAGCAAGGAGTCCTACAAACCTGACTCAGTTACACCAGCTCTGTCAGGAGGAATGGGCCAAAATTCACCCAACTTATTGTGTGAAGCTTGTGGAAGGCTACCCGAAACGTTTGATCCAAGTTAAACAATTTAGAGGCAATGCTACCAAATACTAATTGAGTGTATGTAAACTTCTGACCCACTGGGATTGTGATGAAAGAAAGAAAATCTGAAAAAAATCATTCTCAACTATTATTCTGACATTTCACATTCTTAAAATAAAGTGCTGATCCTAACGACCTAAAACAGGGAATTTTTACTCGGATTAAATGTCAGGAATTGTGAAAAACTGAGTTTAAATGTATTTGGCAAAGGTGTATGTAAACTTCCGACTTCAACTGTAAATCAAAACTGTTGGATTATCAATAACTTTGCTTTCCATTTCAGTTACAGGTTTCGTTGTCTTCATAATTATATTTTTTTCTGTACTGTACAGTATAATAAATATCCTAAACAACAGAAACTAAGCCTGTAGAAATCATTCGTATCAGTGAATTATAATATTATGGTTGCATGAAAGGACAGACACTCAACCTCCCTCTTACTCCAACCAAAACATATACGTACATTTATGATGAAGAATTAAAGGGTTTGGTTAGCTCCATAGAATACACCATATAATAGAATAGATCAGTCAACATGGTGGAGAAGAGATGAGAGGGAGGAAAGAGCACCCCTTTGGCTTTGGAGAATGATTGGAGAGTAGGAGAGTGACTCCTCTTCCATATTGGCAGCGCGTTAACAGATCAGTGATGACATTCAGGAGATGGAGCATCAGAAAACAGTCCAATTTAAAACACTGTCTGATTGAGATGTGTGTGTGTGTGTGTGTGTGTGTGTGTAGGGGTCATGAGTGTCGGGGACCAGTGAGGAGCCACAGCAGCAGTAGTTGGAGTCCCAACATGGGCCAGGGGGAGGGGCTTAGTGAGGTCCCGCCCCCACAGTCAGAATCATCCTCCTGTTGGTCACAACATCCGTTAATCAGACAAGCACCAATCAGACAATTCAAACTCAGATTACGCTGGCAAATAATAGATAACACACATTTTTGCGTTCAGAAGGGTGCCACATTATAGAATGTTCAGTGTGTGTGTGTGTAGCCTCCTGTTGTTTGATGCCAGTGTTCAGGATATCCGTGCGTGCCCTTGGCCTTCGTGTGTGTGTGTTTGTGTTTGTGTCGTACAGTACTGCACACCGTCAAAGGCAGGAAACCCATCTGGCACTTCCTCTATTTAGAGGGAATATAGACTGCAGAGCAACTTCCATAGTTCAGCTGTAGGGAGAGAGTCCTACTTTCACTCTCCATAGAGGATCTACATTTGCTGTACAATACCCGTACCTTCCATTCCCAGGCCACCCTAAACATACTACCGACCTGTGTGTGTGACAGGTCTATAACAGGTAGTACATCCCTTTTACTCTACAGTACACTATTTACCTGGTAGAGAATTACATGATATACTGTATTGGTACCTTATTTTCCTTTTGCTCTGGGATTATCCAAGTGTGTTTAATTATTTGAAGGAAGTAGCTACAGTGCTAGAAGCCAGGTCATCATTATTACCACAGATATTAGTGGTTGTGTTTAAGGCCTATCAGTAGATTTCCGGTCAGTTAGTAGTTGCTGTGTGTAACACCTGACTATCAACAGTGGTGGAGAGACACAGGTCTCAGTTCAGTTTTTATTGACAGGCACTGTCCCTGGGCCCAGCATCAACTCCTGCAGCAACATGAGGAAGGGGACAGGACTCAGACCAGAGACACCGCTGATTGAACACAGTGGCTCATCCTACCATGACAGACATGAGCAGCAGCCAATGGAGATGCAAAATGAAGGATGAATTATGGAAATAGAAGGATAGAGACAAGGAGAAAGAAAGCATGTAAAAGAAAGATGAGATTGAGGCTGTCATGCTAAAACACAAAATGACAGTCAGTAACAGTTAATGAAAGTCAGTATAAAGGGTATAAAATGCAGGATAATATAACTTCATGAATTATATGAGAGAATTAACATGAGAACACCTGTCATGCAAGCAATCAGTTCGTTAGTTTTCACACAAAAATATCCCTGAGACCAAAGTATAAATTAACAAAAAGATACAAACCAATTCATGCAATCAGGCAATGAAGAACATCCAAACCAAGAGATGGAAAGAGAGAGATCAAGAGAGAGAGAGCAAGAGATAGAGAAAAATAAAATATTTGTGCGCACGTGTTTGACTTACGTCTACGTTGTTGTCGAAACACACGTCAGGTCCTTTCCTGTACCTGGGGTTCTGAGCTAGCTCACAGCGATCTGGACCTTGGGCTGCACACACACACACTAAGGAAATACTAACGCACAAACAAATCTGCAACACAAACCTCAACAATACACACACGCACACTCTGATCTTAAATACAGACGCATCTTGGTCAAACATACATCTCTAAATCACATCTTTAACACACTCCCTTACAAACTCACATGTATCACCGGCAGGTTGAAGTTTATTGGGATGAGTCTTGTTGTCACGTCCTGACCATAGAGAGTCCTTATTTTCTATGGTGGAGTAGGTCAGGGCGTGACTGGGGGGTTAGTCTAGTTTATGATTTCTATGTGGGTGTTCTAGTTCTCATGTTTCTATGTTGGTGATTTGTATGATTCCAATTAGAGGCAGCTGGTAATCGTTGTCTCTAATTGGGGATCATATTTAAGTAGTGTTTGTTCCCACCTGTGTTTGTGGGATATTGTATTTTGAGTAAGTGTATGTAGCACCTCTGTAGTTACGGTTTGTTGTTAGTGTATTGTTTTTGCTAAGTTTCACTGTTAATAAATTATGTGGAACTCAACATTCGCTGCGCCTTGGTCCGTTTCTACAAACGATCATGACAGAATATCATGATATCATACCACCACAACAGGACCAAGCAGCATGCCCGGGAAGAGAAGGTATCCTGGGCTTGGGAGGAGATAAAGGAGGAGAAGACATCCTGGATTGGGGGGAAATTATGGCTGGAGACGAAAGCTTTCCGTGGAAGCAGACGCAGGGAGAGAAGGGAGGACAGCGACAACGCCGGGGTTCGCGGTCACAAGGAAAGCTTAAAAGACAGCCCAAATTTTTATTTGGGGGGGCACACGGGGTGGTCGGCGGAGCCGAGGTGTGAACCAGTGACAACATGGGAGGAGGTAGAGAGGTGGTCGGTCGACCCAGGGAGAGTGCCAGAGCCCGCCTGGGAGTCAATGGAACAGTGCGAGGAGGGATACCGGAGAATGGAGTTGGCGAGGAGTATGCGGCAACGCAGACGTTTGGAGGAGCGTGTTAAAACTTCTTGTCAATAGGGGGGCGCCATTTCGACTTTGTAAAAATTCGTTCCCAAATTAAACTGCCTCGTACTCAATTCTTGCTCGTACAATATGCATATTATTATTACTATTGGATAGAAAACACTCTCTAGTTTCTAAAACCGTTTGAATTATATCTGTGAGTAAAACAGAACTCAAGTTGCAGCTAACTTCCTGTCAGGAAGTGAGAAATCTGAAATCGATGCTCTGTTCCAGGGTCAGTTTATTAAATTGCATGTGATCTATGAGTCGACATGCACTGCATACGATTTCCCCTAGATGTCAGTAAGCAGTGAGAATTGGAATGGTGTTGCTAGGCAGATCTGAGGCCATATAAAGGCTCATGGAACCGGGGGTGCACTCTTTTCAACGTTCGTCATGGCGCAAAGGAGGACCTCAGGATGGCATTCTGAAAAGCTCTCGTTATAGGCCTTAGATATATCCGGCTCTGATTTTATTCGATATAGGTGTTAAAGACATCATAATGTAGTTATTTTAAACCGAGTTATATCAGTTTATATCAGTATATTGCGATTTTCGGATATTTCTTTGTGCTGCGTTATGAAGAGTTGAGCACGTCTGGGCCACATAGCTAATGTTTGCTGCTAATTTCTAAGTTGAAGACGGCAATCTACAACCGAGCAACGATGATTCTGGACAAAGGACCACTTGCACAAGATTCTGATGGAAGCTCATCAAAAAGTAAGAACTATTTATGATGTTAATTCGTTGTTCTGTTGAAAAATGTAAAACTATTATTCGGCCATTAATTTCGGTGCGGTCTCGCTTTAGCGCACGCTGTATTTCGTAGTAACGTTAATTTTAAAAATCTAACACAGCGGTTGCATTAAAAACTAATGTATCTTTCATTTGCTGTCCAACCTGTATTTTTTTGTCAAGTTTATGATTAGTTATTGATTAGATTAGGTGCCTCTCCAAGATTTCTCCCAACATTTTGTTGGTAGCTTGGCTACTATTCTCATTGTATAACCACGATTTGTGCCGCTAAATATGCACATTTTCGAACAAACAATATATGTATTGTGTAATATGATGTTATAGGACTGTCATCTGCTGCAGTTTTGAGAAGGTTAGTGAAAAAATGTATATCTTTTGCTGGTTTATTCGCTATCGCTAACGTGCATGAATCAATGCTGCTGTGTGGTTGGCTATTGTAGTAAGCTAATATAGTGCTAAATTGTGTTTTCGCTGTAAAACACTTAAAGAATCTGAAATATTGGCTGGATTCACAAGATTTGTGTCTTTCATTTGCTGTACGCTGTGTATTTTTCATAAATGTTTTATGATGAGTATTTAGGTAATTCACGTTGCTCTCTGTAGTTATTCTAGTTGCTTTGGTGAGAGTTGTGATGGTGGCTGCAATGTAAAACTATGATTTATACTTGAAATATGCAAATTTTTCGAACAAAACATATGCTATACAATAAATATGTTATCAGACTGTCATCTGATGAAGTTGTTTCTTGGTTAGTGACTATTTATATCTTTATTTGGTCGAATTTGTGATAGCTACCTATGCAGGAAAAAAATGGTGGGAAAAAAAAGTTGTGTCTTTTGCTATGGTGGTTAGCTAAAAGAAATACATATCGTGTCTTCCCTGTAAAACATTTTAAAAATCAGAAATGATGGCTGGATTCACAAGATGTGTATCTTTCATTTGGTGTCTTGGACTTGTGATTTCATGAACATTTTATTATATGATATCCCTGTGGCTTTAGGCTAGGCTATGCTAGTCAGCTTTTTTGATGGGGGGGGATCCCGGATCCGGGTTTGTGACTCGTTAGAGGTTTTAACAGTCCGATGCAATCTGTGCCGGTCCCACGCATCAGGCTTCAGGTGCGTCTCTCCAGTCCGGTACGTCCTGTGCCTGCTTCTCACTCGCCCAGATGTACGCCTCCACAGCCCAGTACGTCATGTGCTAACTCCTCGCACTCGCCATGCGAAGTGCGTCATCGTTCCGGTACAACTTGTGCCGGCTCTACGCGCAAGGTCTCCAGTGCGCCTCCACAGCCCAGTGCGTCCTGTGCTACCTGTGTCATCGAACCGGTACCATTGATGCAGGCTATACGCACCAGGTCTCCGGTGCGCCTTCACAGCCCAGTACGTCCTGTTCCTCCTCCCCGCACTCGCCCTGAAGTGCGTGTCACCAGTCCGGTGCCACCTGTACCGGTACCACGTATCAGGCCTCCAGTGCGCCTCTCCAGTCCAGTACGTTCTGTGCCTCCTCCCCGCACTCGCCCTGAAGTGCGTGTCACCAGTCCGGTACCACTAGTGCCGTCCCCACGCAACAGGCTTCCTGCGACGGTTCCCAGTCCGGAGCTTCCGGCGACGGTTCCCGGTCCGGAACCTCCTGAGACGGTCCACGGTCCGGAACCTCCTGAGACGGTCCACGGTCCGGAACCTCCTGAGACGGTCCACGGCCCGGAACCTCCTGAGACGGTCCACGGTCCGGAACCTCCAGCGAGGGTCAACGGTCCAGAGCTTCCAAACACGGCGTCCAGTCCAGCTCCATGGCAGGAGCTCTCCTCTGCACCGATGCACAGTCTAAGCACGGTGTCTGGTCCAGCTCCATGGCAGGAGCCTTCCTCGTCATCTGGGTCTGGTCCGGGCACAGTGTTCAGCCTGGGTCTATGGCTGGATCCGCAGGATGAGCGGGTTCTTCGGCCCGCACCAGAGCCGGATCCGCACGATGTGCGGGTTCTTCGTCCTGCACCAGAGCCGCCACTAGACACCCTAAGCACTAGCACCCCTAACCCTCCCGTTTGGTTTCAGGTTTTGCGGCCGGAGTCCGCACCTTTGGGGGGGAGGTACTGTCACGTCCTGACCATAGACAGTCTTTATTTTCTATGGTGGAGTAGGTCAGGGCGTGACTGGGGGGTTAGTCTAGTTTATGATTTCTATGTGGGTGTTCTAGTTCTCATGTTTCTATGTTGGTGATTTGTATGTTTCCCAATTAGAGGCAGCTGGTAATCATAGTCTCTAATTGGGGATCATATTTAAGTAGTGTTTGTTCCCACTTGTGTTTGTGAGATATTGTATTTTGAGTAAGTGTATGTAGCACCTCTGTAGTCACGGTTAGTTTATTGTTTAGTCTTTTTGCTAAGTTTCACTATTAATAAATTATGTGGAACTCAACATTCGCTGCGCCTTGGTCCGTTTCTACAAATGATCATGACACTTGTCTTGGAGGCAGAACTGAGCGAATTGCACTAGATGGGCCAGCTGCAAAGTCAAAATAGTCTCTTTTGTAAAAATTAATGGTTGAAAAAATAGCTTTGATCTTAATTTAAGGCTAAGCATTAGGGTTAGCAATGTGGTTAAGGTTGAGGTTGAGGTTAGGTTTAAAATCAGATTGTATGACATGTGGTAGTGCCAGCTAGTGACCACTCTGCAGAGCTGCCTCCAGAACAAGATTTATAACAAAAAACACTAACCTGTGTATCACCCTGTCTGTGGAAGAGTGTTACCCTTTAACAATTCCATTATAAATATCACCCCTATGATTGAACATGACACTGTGATTGGGCAGCCTCTTAGTTGTGTGCAATAGAGTGTAGTGTGTATGTTTTAAATGTTTGCTGTGTGTGTATGAGTGTGTGTGTTTGTCCTCATACTGAGCTGTAATAAACTACACGCCTTTTGTTTGAACCCTCTTTGACCTGGGATGATGACACTTTACATCAGCAGGAATCTAAAGCCCCAAACACATATGTCTCGTAGACATGAACACACACACTTACACTTTACACTGATTGAAAGTGATCCCAACATGGGTTCCAGATGTTCCACTCAGATACACAGCTCCATGTTAATTTATGCTATGAGAATAAAAGTTTTAATCGAGCAGTAATACTGACTAAAAAATGAATGCAATAGGATGGGTGTGTGTGGAAGGAAACATGGTTGCTCTGCCTGTCGTAGTGGTCTGGGGTCACAGGACAGACAGGTGGTCTTGGCATCAGTGATCAGAAACACCAGGTTAGTGTTGGGCAGCTTCTCAGCTCGATACATCCTGAAACACACACACACGTCTTAGTAAGCTACTCAACATTATACTGTACATACTAAAAGGATGAGAGGAGAGGAATGCTAACCATCTAAATACTTCACACATGAGAGAACACTTCCCCAGTAGCGGTGCGTGGGCAAAATCAATGGGGAAGCCAAACTGATATATATTTCTTTCCAACATATGTTTTGATAATTGTGTTGTTTGCTCTATTAAAAATGCATTTCTAAGGCACCGTGATAGCCGATATAAGGCCGATAATGCCATTTCACAGACAATGTTCTAAAATACAGGTGTCACAGAGTGGCAGAATAAATTCAACCACATATAGTGTCTTCAGAAAATATTCATACCCCTTGACTAATTCCACATTTTGTTGTGCTACAGCCAGATATCAAAATGGATTAAATTGATATTTTTTTCCGCTACAATCAAAACAAAAACAACACAGGACGTCTTACTCAGTTAAAGTGGTTCCAGTCTGCCATGAAGCGTTCATCTGCGTATACGGGTAAGAGTCTAGCTACATTTTCAGATATTATACATTTCAAATTTTGTCAGGACGTTGTTTTCATTGCAAGTTAAAGTGTACTGTTAGCTAGCTAGTGAACGTTAGCTTGCTGGCTCGCTAGCTAATGTTACGTGTGATCTGTGTAGTAATATTATTGGTTTCTCAGAAAGGTATTTGCATTGTATTGCCAGTTATAGCCTAATCACAGAAAATGGCGCCAATAGATATGGCAGCCGTGCATCTAGCCCCTAGGCAAATTTGCTGATTTTTTGGTGTGTATTTCTTACAGTATTAGCCCAGAAAATGTTTTGTGTTATTACATACAGCCAGGAATAACTTTTGGATATCAGAGAGGTGGTAACTCACCAGCATTACTAGGATTACAAACAGGAATAAGACTTTCCCAAATCTGGTCCTTTGTTCTTACCCCCCAGGGCAATTGAACTGATTCCAGAGGCTGATCCGAAACATGGCCGGCAGAGAAGAGGTATTCGGGGGGACTTCTAGTCCGATTCAGGAGGCACACACACCACCCACCGAGTATATTACTTGTTAATGTTCAGCCTCTGGATAATAAAGTTGACGAGCTCATGGCGAGGATTTCCTTCCAGAGAGATATCAGGGATTGTAACATACTCTGTTTCTCGGGATATACTGTCTGTGTCTGTACAGCCAGTTGGTGTTATTGTGATAACATACAGGAACTCAAGTCCTTTTGTTCACCCAACCTAGAATACTTCATAATCAAATGCCGATCCTATTACCTCCCAAGAGAATTATATTCAGTTATAGTCATAGCCGTGTATATTCCCCCTCAAGCTGATACCACAACGGACCTTAAAGACCTTCACTGGACTTTATGCAAACTGTAAACCACATATCCTGAGGCAACATTTATTGTAGCATTTATTGTAGCAAATTGGAGGAAAATGCTCAAATAACCGCTGAATTGCAGGGCGCAAAATATTACTAAATATATTTAATCATGCAATCACAAGTGAAATATACCAAAACACAGCTTAGCTTGTTGTTAATCCACCTATCGTGTCAGATTTTGAAAATATGCTTTGCAGCGAAAGCAATCCAAGCTTTTGTGAGTGTATCAATCAATGCTAGAACAGCTAGCCCCAAATTAGCATGGTCACAAAAGTAAAAAAATAAATAAAATTAATCGCTTACCTTTGATAATCTTCGGATGTTTGCACTCACGAGACTCCCAGTTACACAATAAATGTTATTTTTGTTCGATAAATATTACTTTTATAACAAAAAAACGCCATTTGGGTTGCGCGTTATGTTCAGAAAACTAAAGCCTCGTTCCGTTCGACGAAAATTCCCAAAAGTATCCGTAATGTTCGTAGAAACATGTCAAATGTTTTTTATAATCAATCCTCAGGTTGTTTTTAACAAACATAATTGATAATATTTCAACCGGACCGTAACCTATTCAATTAAAGAGAGAAAGAAAATGGAGAGCTACCCCTCTCGCGCGCAGGAACTAATCATAGGACACCTGACTAGTTTTGAAAAATCTCGCTCATTTTTCAAAATAAAAGCCTGAAACTATGTCCAAAGCCTGGTCACAGCCTGAGGAAGCTATTGGAAAAGGAATCTGGTTGATACCCCTTTAAATGGAAGAAAGACGGGCAAGGAAACACAGATAAAAAATGAAAAAAATCACTTCCGGGTTAGATTTCCTCAGGTTTTCGCCTGCAGAATCATTTCTGTTATACTCACAGACAATATTTTGACACTTTTGGAAACTTTGGAGTGTTTTCTGTCCTAATCTGTAAATTATATGCATATTCTACGATCTGGACCTGAGAAATAGTCAGTTTACCTTGGGAACGTTATTTAAAAAAAAATCTGAACCCTAGTGTCAAGAGGTTATGGCTGCATCCCGCTACCGGGATCGATATGACAGCAGCCAGTGAAAGTGCAGGGCGCCAAATTCAAACAACAGAAATTTCATAATTAAAATTCCTCAAACATACATGTGTCTTATATCATTTTAACCCTTTCATGCGTGAGTTACAAATATCTCTAACGGTCGCCCCAGCGTGAGTTTTTTTATGCACGTAATGTTAGAACGTTCTCTCCATTCCAGAATGTGATTGTTATGTAACAGTACATTTCATCCGCGCCACCCTCAAACCAAAGCACGCAGCCTGTTTTTATTTGTCAATTTTAAATTATTTTCTAATAACAGTTTGAAATGAGGTGTGTTCCGCCTCATTCATTCACATAAAAGTAGTCATTTTTACTTTTGCGGACCAATTAATTTTTTAGACATGTCTGACCAGGACAAAATTCCCCAAACACTTCTCAATTGTTTGTGCAGTTCAAGTCTGCAGACATTTACTCATCTGCCGCCCTGCATACACATGTTCATATTTTCCACCTGTCGCCTTTATCGCAATCAAAGTTGTTTTCGTTACCAATAATAAGTTTGGAAATGTGTGCGTTTCTATCAAAGTGCCTTATTACGTTATAATAGTTTCTGCATGTCGTGTTATGTCGTTTCTACTGTAGCATCATGTTTTTCCTTAAACCGCGGACACGCGATGTAACGTTACTCATTTCATAACATTTATGGTGTTATACTCAATGCTTAGGTATCTAGCTAAATTCTTCTATTAGCTCTGGAAAACAATGCTAATTGCATCAGGGAAGTATTAGCATGTGTTGTATTTTGAAGCTACCCTGGCCTTATGACTCCCAAGTGGCACAGCGTCTCAGTGCTACAGACACCCATCTTCAAATCCAGACTGCGTTTCTATCAAAGTAAGTGCCTAATTACGTTATAATAGTTTGTGTCGTGTTATACCGTTTCTACTGTAGCTCACTGTGTGTATGGAGCATAATATATTTGTGTATATTCCTTATAACTGCGGACACGCTAGGTAACGTTACTCATGTTACTCACCTTTTATGGTGTTATATTCAATCGTGCTTATGTAGCTAGTTACATTATTATATTAGCTCTGTAAAACAATGCTAAATGCGTCAGAAGTATTGGCATGTTGTATTTTGACACAACCCTGGATAAATATCTTATACCACTTGGTCGTTTTCTGAGTGCATTCCACAAAGCTGTTTATCATGTCGGCCTTATCCACTGCCCCCATTTTGAGGTAATAGTCAAGCACAGTCTGGTTTGATGTTTCTCTGTCTGGTTTGTTTCTCTCTCCCGTCAGGTGGTCCACCTTCCCTGTGGCCGACATGGTTGCTGTATGGACAGTGTAGAGGACATTGTCAAGTTTTGACCTCTTTCTTGTGCAATTCCCCACTTGAAAAGGACAGTCCCTCCACATTAAGATTTTAACTGGATTTCACTCAATAAACAGCCATGGAATCAGTTGTTTGTCTTTTATTTACCATTCTTTGGTTGGCAGTAAACAGGTGAAAAACCTCAAAAAAGAGATGACAAATACAAGTTATTATTTGAGTTGACAGCCTAATTAAATACACAAAATTATCCACATTCACCTCAGATAAACACATTTCTGCCATTATAAAATACAAGGTTTCCACTTTTAAGCAAATGTTTCCCAAAATAGAAACCCACCATTTTTAATTAAATGAGCAGAATCAGCATATTTTTATCTAAATTTGCATTTTTGCCAAATACATTCAAACTATTTTTAGTAGTAAAAAATTACATTTATTTTCTAATCAGTAGTTTTAAACAGACAAATCTTTCATTTTTTAGCCAAAGATTTTTTAGACTATACATTTGTTACTGAATTAAGAACTTGGTTTACTAAGATTTGTACAAAGTTTAAATTACTTTTAACCATTTCAAACAAGTTCTTTGTCAACAATGAATTTGGCTCTTCTTACTTTTCCTTTATACCCCACAAACAACATTTGAAGTTATAAATACCACTGCAAAAGTCCTATCAAAGTTAAGAGTTAAGAGTCTGTGTTTTCCAGAGTATCATTAGCAGTGCACTGCTTAAGTCAGTATAGTCAAGCATGGCCAATATGGCGCTTACCGGCTGTCTTTCACAGTTTTGTGGAGGGCTTGGACTTGCACAGTCACCTTGATCACAAAGATGAAGTTTCCTTGGTCTTGTGGTGTTATAAATGCTCCTTTCACTGCGGTCTAAAGACAACAGCAGAGCCAGGTGCTGGCACGCCCTGATTGCCTGGAAGATTTGTTCCACCTGGTTCACCACTGATTGAAGGAGGAGGAGTTTCACCACTGAGGAGCTCCCAGGCAGTTTGTCAGCAGACATGGACGTCTCGTTTGTTATGGCACTTTACTGCCAGCTGTTAACATTTCTTGTTTTGTATAACAGGTCATTTAGGATGGCAGTAGCGTTGATGAAATGCAGTCATAGCAGCAGAACTAGAAAGCAGTCTTTACTGTCACCAGGAATGTATACATTTCACTAATTGTGGTTGTCCCCCACTCCTGGCTCTCTCTTATCCTGTAGCTCCAAGGCATAGCGATTGGTCTCTACTATGTCTCCCACCAGCGCCTCTGTCAGAAACAACTTGAAGCACTCTGCCTCAGTTGGAAATGGCAAGGGGCGTTGCACTCCAGACTGGGACTCGTCAAAGCAAACAGCAGGGCCAGGAGGGGTGAAACAGCAGGGCCAGGAGGGGTGAAATGACTGGTGGCCTTCCAGCTACCACAGAACTCCTGTACTTCATCCACTGTTGGTATGCCTCCATCACCACCAGCATCTTCAAAGGGACCTGGGACTTCGTCAGTGGACAAGGGAAATTCAGATTCAAGGTTCTCAATGGCTACAAGGTTGGGGGGCAGCTCTTCACTGTCACTGTCAGAATCTGATTCCTGACTTTCATACTCAGACTCATTGTCAGAATTTTAAAAAATCTCCAGAATTTCCACATTTGTTTGTTGTCTCCTTTTGAAAGACATTGCTAATGCTTCAGCTTAGCTCACTAGCTACATACATAAACAACAACACTGAATGGTTTAGAGTGAGAGGGTACGTGGTACGTGGTTGACTGCCGGCACGCGCCACTTGTATCAATAAATCACTATCAGAAAATGTTTTGTGTGGCAATTATTTGTGTATTTACAGTTTCATTCACATGTTTTCAAATCTAGGTGACAAATCATGCATTCCGATTATTGCACAGATTGTAATGGGCACATATTATGTGTGTAAAATACTTTTTTGAAGGTTGTACTGATTATGATGAGCTAAGCTAATTAGCTGTGTAGCCATGTTTGTTGACATTCAATGCATTCTGGGTTCACGTAATCGTCTGTTTGACCAAAGATGTTATAACAAAATGAGGTGAGGAAGAGTTCACACATTTTTTGAGGACTTCCGGAAATGAATGGTGGGATGTGAACGACGGTAGATGACACACCCCTTCAATATAAACAGACCAAACTCATCTTGTCTTATTATCTTCGGTTTCTGTGAGGAAAAAATGCATGGCTGCGCGCTGAAACTAATCGTCGGATTACTTTCGATTTCTAAAAAGTGCTTTACCTAATTATTTCGATCAATGGTGAGCTCACCCGTGATGTGATTAATTATACATAGTAATTGCTATTAGCTAATTCATATTGTAGTTTATGTCAGCCGAGAGTTAGAAAATATGACTGCTTGTGTTGGGTCAATCTTTCCTCAGTTAGCGCTAGGACAAATGTAGCCTACATTTTTCCGGTTAGGATGATTGTGTTATGCTATATATACTTCTGTGAATATCTGAACATTGAATCCAAAAATAAACTGCTCACATTCTGGACATAACTTTGTAAGGACTGTGTTTGTGTAAATAGTTTCTGAAAAAAGTGTGGCCAGCTCAAAAGCTGATTGTTGCGTCATTCGAAACTGGCCGTTCTAAACGAGCGTTCTAAATGAGTGTTCTAATCACACGGGTGTGATCGTACGCTTCAGGGACCACTGTAGAACGATCACACCCGTGTGATGGTACGTGTGAAAGGGTTAAAGGTAATCTTGTTCTTAATCCCACCAAAGTGTCCGATTTCAAATATGCTTTTCAGCGAAAGCACTACAAACGATTATGTTAGGTCACACCAAACCACAATAAGCACAGCCATTTTCCCGCGAAAGATAGCAGTCACAAAATGCAGAAATAGAGAAAATTAATCACTAACCTTTGATTATCGTCATCAGATGACACTCATAGGACTTCATGTTACACAATACATGCATGTTTCGTTTGATAAAGTTCATATTTATAACAAGAAATCGGAGTTTACATTGGCGCGTTACATTCACTAGTTCCAAAAACGTCAAGTGATTTTGCATAGCCACATCGTTTCAACAGAAATACTCATCATAAATGTAGATGATAATACAAGTTATACACATAGAATTGTAGATATACCTCTCCTTAAGTTTTAGGTTTGCCATAATGTGTTTTTTTGATTTTCCATGTCGGTCAAGGGACCTGCCCAGGTTTGCAAGATCAGAAAAAACAGTGGTGTCCCAATGGTTGTTGAGCAAATATGTACTTTTGTCAAATAGAAGGCATGGCCAGCAAAACAGCTTCTTTAGCCTAGCACTCCCAGCTAGCCAGTCAGTCCTATTGTAATTCTCATTGTTAAAAGATTGGATTCCACCCCATGCTCCTCTCCCCTGCACCATATCCTATTTTGAAGTTGGCCTCCCATTCTCCTTGATTTTCAGCTGCTACAAAATCGTTTTTAACTAGAAACTCTTCATCCCCATCTCAAATCAAATCAAATCAAATTGTATTAGTCACATACACATGGTTAGCAGATGTTAATGCGAGTGTAGCGAAATGCTTGTGCTTCTAGTTCCGACAATGCAGTAATAACCAACAAGTAATCTAACCTAACAATTCCACAACTACTACCTTATACACACACACAAGTGTAAAGGGATAAAGAATATGTACATAAAGATATATGAATGAGTGGTGGTACAGAACGGCATGGCAAGATGCAGTAGATGGTATAGAGTACGGTATATACAGTGGGGAGAACAAGTATTTGATACACTGCCGATTTTGCAGGTTTTCCTACTTACAAAGCATGTAGAGGTCTGTCATTTTTATCATAGGTACACTTCAACTGTGAGAGACGGAATCTAAAACAAAAATCCAGAAAATCACATTGTATGATTTTTAAGTAATTAATTTGCATTTTATTGCATGACATAAGTATTTGATCACCTACCAACCAGTAAGAATTCCGGCTCTCACAGACCTGTTAGTTTTTCTTTAAGAAGCCCTCCTGTTCTCCACTCATTACCTGTATTAACTGCACCTGTTTGAACTCGTTACCTGTATAAAAGACACCTGTCCACACACTCAATCAAACAGACTCCAACCTCTCCACAATGGCCAAGACCAGAGAGCTGTGTAAGGACATCAGGGATAAATTGTAGACCTGTACAAGGCTGGGATGGGCTACAGGACAATAGCCAAGCAGCTTGGTGAGAAGGCAACAACTGTTGGCACAATTATTAGAAAATGGAAGAAGTTCAAGATGACGGTCAATCACCCTCGGTCTGGGGCTCCATGCAAGATCTCACCTCGTGGGGCATCAATGATCATGAGGAATGTGAGGGATCAGCCCAGAACTACACGGCAGGACCTGGTCAATGACCTGAAGAGAGCTGGGACCACAGTCTCAAAGAAAACCATTAGTAACACACTACGCCGTCATGGATTAAAATCCTGCAGCGCACGCAAGGTCCCCCTGCTCAAGCCAGCGCATGTCCAGGCCCGTCTGAAGTTTGCCAATGACCATCTGGATGATCCATAGGAGGAATGGGAGAAGGTCATGTGGTCTGATGAGACAAAAATAGAGCTTTTTGCTCTAAACTCCACTCGCCGTGTTTGGAGGAATAGAAGGATGAGTACAACCCCAAGAACACCATCCCAACCGTGAAGCATGGAGGTGGAAACATCATTCTTTGGGGATGCTTTTCTGCAAAGGGGACAGGACGACTGCACCGTATTGAAGGGAGGATGGATGGGGCCATGTATCGCGAGATCTTGACCAACAACCTCCTTCCCTCAGTAAGAGCATTGAAGATGGGTCGTGGCTGGGTCTTCCAGCATGACAACGACCCGAAACACACAGCCAGGGCAACTAAGGAGTGGCTCCGTAAGAAGCATCTCAAGGTCCTGGAGTGGCCTAGCCAGTCTCCAGACCTGAACCCAATAGAAAATCTTTGGAGGGAGCCGAAAGTCCGTATTGCCCAGCGACAGCCCCGAAACCTGAAGGATCTGGAGAAGGTCTGTATGGAGGAGTGGGCCAAAATCCCTGCTGCAGTGTGTGCAAACCTGGTCAAGAACTACAGGAAACGTATGATCTCTGTAATTGCAAACTAAGGTTTCTGTACCAAATATTCAGTTCTGCTTTTCTGATGTATCAAATACTTATGTCATGCAATAAAATGCAAATTAATTAATTAAAAATCATACAATGTGATTTTCTGGATTTTTGTTTTAGATTCCTTCTCTCACAGTTGAAGTGTACCTATGATAAAAATGACAGACCTCTACATGCTTTGTAAGTAGGAAAACCTGCAAAATTGTCAGTGTATCAAATACTTGTTCTCCCCACTGTACATATGAGATGAGTACTGTAGGGTATGTAAACATAAAGTGGCATAGTTTAAAGTGGCTAGTGGTACATGTATTACATAAGATGGCAAGATGCAGTAGATGATATAGAGTACAGTATATACATATGAGATGGGTAATGTAGGGTATGTAAACATTATATTAAGTGGCATTGTTTGAAGTGGCTAGTGGTACATTTTTACATAATTTCCATCAATTCCCATTTTTAAAGTGGCTGGAGTTGAGTCAGTATGTTGGCAGCGGCCGCTAAATGTTAGTGGTGGCTGTTTAACAGTCTGATGGCCTTGAGATAGAAGCTGTTTTTCAGTCTCTCGGTCCCTGCTTTGATGCACCTGTACTGACCTCGCCTTCTGGATGATAGCGGGGTGAACAGGCAGTGGCTTGGGTGGTTGTTGTCCTTGATGATCTTTATGGCCTTCCTGTGACATCGGGTGGTGTAGGTGTCCTGGAGGGCAGGTAGTTTGCCCCCGGTGGTGCGTTCTGCAGACCTCACTACCCTCTGGAGAGCCTTACGGTTGTGGGCGGAGCAGTTGCCGTACCAGGCGGTGATACAGCCCGACAGGATGCTCTCGATTGTGCATCTGTAGAAGTTTGTGAGTGCTTTTGGTGACAAGCCGAATTTCTTCAGCCTCCTGAGGTTGAAGAGGCGCTGCTGCGCCTTCTTCACAACGCTGTCTGTGTGGGTGGACCAATTCAATTTGTCCGTGATGTGTACACCGAGGAACTTAAAACTTTCCACCTTCTCCACTACTGACCCGTCGATGTGGATAGGGGGGTGCTCCCTCTGCTGTTTCCTGAAGTCCACAATCATCTCCTTTGTTTTGTTGACGTTGAGTGTGAGGTTATTTTCCTGACACCACACTCCGAGGGCCCTCACCTCCTCCCTGTAGGCCGTCTCGTCGTTGTTGGTAATCAAGCCTACCACTGTAGTGTCATCCGCAAACTTGATGATTGAGTTGGAGGCGTGCATGGCCACGCAGTCGTGGGTGAACAGGGAGTACAGGAGAGGGCTCAGAACGCACCCTTGTGGGGCCCCAGTGTTGAGGATCAGCGGGGTGGAGATGTTGTTACCTACCCTCACCACCTGGGGGCGGCCCGTCAGGAAGTCCAGGACCCAGTTGCACAGGGCGGGGTCGAGACCCAGGGTCTCGAGCTTGATGACGAGTTTGGAGGGTACTATGGTGTTAAATGCTGAGCTGTAATCGATGAACAGCATTCTCACATGGGTATTCCTCTTGTCCAGATGGGTTAGGGCAGTGTGCAGTGTGGTTGCGATTGCGTCGTCTGTGGACCTATTGGGTCGGTAAGCAAATTGGAGTGGGTCTAGGGTGTCCGGTAGGGTGGAGGTGATATGGTCCTTGACTAGTCTCTCAAAGCACTTCATGATGACGGAAGTGAGTGCTACGGGGCGGTAGTCGTTTAGCTCAGTTACCTTAGCTTTCTTGGGAACAGGAACAATGGTGGCCCTCTTGAAGCATGTGGGAACAGCAGACTGGGATAAGGATTGATTGAATATGTCCGTAAACACACCAGCCAGCTGGTCTGCGCATGCTCTGAGGACGCGGCTGGGAATGCCGTCTGGGCCTGCAGCCTTGCGAGGGTTAACACGTTTAAATGTTTTACTCACCTCGGCTGCAGTGAAGGAGAGCCCGCAGGTTTTGGTAGGGGGCCGTGTCAGTGGCACTGTATTGTCCTCAAAGCGGGCAAAAAAGTTGTTTAGCCTGTCTGGGAGCAAGACATCCTGGTCCGCGACGGGGCTGGTTTTCTTTTTGTAATCCGTGATTGACTGTAGACCCTGCCACATACCTCTTGTGTCTGAGCTGTTGAATTGCGACTCGATTTTGTCTCTGTACTGGGACTTAGCCTGTTTGATTGCCTTGCGGAGAGAATAGCTACACTGTTTGTATTCGGTCATGCTTCCGGTCACCTTGCCCTGGTTAAAAGCAGTGGTTCGTGCTTTCAGTTTCACGCGAATGCTGCCGTCAATCCACGGTTTCTGGTTTGGGAATGTTTTAATCGTTGCTGTGGGTACGACATCGTCAATGCACTTCCTAATGAACTCGCTCACCGAATCAGCATACTCGTCAATATTGTTGTTGGACGCAATGCGGAACATATTCCAATCCGCGTGATCGAAGCAGTCTTGAAGCGTGGATTCAGATTGGTCGGACCAGCGTTGAACAGACCTGAGCGCGGGAGCTTGTTGTTTTAGTTTCTGTTTGTAGGCTGGAATCAACAAAATGGAGTCGTGGTCAGCTTTTCCGAAAGGGGGGCGGGGGAGGGCCTTATATGCGTCGCGGAAATTAGTATAACAATGATCTAGGGTTTTTCCAGCCCTGGTAGCACAATCGATATGCTGATAGAATTTAGGGAGTTTTGTTTTTAGATTAGCCTTGTTAAAATCCCCAGCTACGATGAATGCAGCCTCAGGGTGTGTGGTTTCCAGTTTACAAAGAGTCAGATAAAGTTCGTTCAGGGCCATCGATGTGTCTGCTTGGGGGGGAATATATACGGCTGTGATTATGATTGAAGAGAATTCCCTTGGTAGATAATGCGGTCGACATTTGATTGTGAGGAGTTCTAGATCAGGTGAACAGAATGACTTGAGTTCCTGTGTGTTGTTATGATGATCACACCACGTCTCGTTAATCATAAGGCATACCCCCCCGCCCCTCTTCTTACCAGAAAGATGTTTGTTTCTGTCGGCGCGATGCATGAAGAAACCAGCTGGCTGCACCGACTCCGTTAGCGTCTCTATGCATAGCTAGCTACTGCAGGACAACGACACACACCATAAGCTAACAAATACATTTTTCTTTGGTGTGATTTGATTGGTGGGAAGTCAAATCCAAACTGGCCTTCCTTGGCATTATATGTGTTTTGCTGTGCCAGGACCATCCACAGTTGAGCTCACTCAGCTCAGATCAACACTGATTGGTTATCGAAATTATCAAGGGAGGCCAAAAACTAGCTGGCATCACTTGCTATTGAATTCAATGCTACTGGCGGCAACATGCCAACATGTCATACTCTTTTTTGACCAGATAGCATCAGATACATGGGCTCTGATTCCTCGCTCTGATTCCTCAGTTGAGAAAGACACTTGCCAATTGAAGGAAAATTATGAAACAGAGAGACAAAAGATACATTTTTATAATTATTTTATTTTATATGGGGAAGCTTGGCCTCCCTTGGCATCCATGAACACATGCCACTGCACTTCCCTTCTATGGAATGTCCTATTATTCCTTCAATGGAATTCACTATAATTCCAGGAGAGAGCCGGAGAGACAGCTCTACCAGATTCCAACCCAAACACATAGGGAAACACATTACCAACAGACTAACAAAGCTTTCACACAACATGTTCTTCAACTGCCTCAGATGAGAGTAAATTTAAAAAGCTGTCCGTTCCTGCCGCCCGCATCATCACACACATGTGCTTACCGTGGTGATATATATCTGGTTCAGACATACACACAGCCAATACTAAATCACACACATACTACAGGGCAATGGAGCAACACTCTCCGTCTGTGGAATGGCTCTTTCTTTATGGCACTCATTAAAGTTTAAGTGTCTTTAGTTGTTAATGTTGAAGAGAGAGTCAGGCACGTGGCTCATATACCCACTGCATTTCTACCTACATTCAACCCCCACATCATGTGTGAGTTGCAGCGCATAAACAGGGGTAAACGGTTGGGAGAGAGCTCTCAGTAAACAGTGTTTCCCTCTGTGTCCAGCTCCTGACAGATCAAGGTAATGTGCATCTGATCAGAGCCAAGCCTGCAGCAGCTGCCTGGAAAGAGCAGGAAAACACAGAGGAGGGCAAGAAACTGACCTCATTCCGGATCTACCCCATCAGAGGATGACATATCGGGATGAGCTTGTAGGCTCGGCCCTAATTTATATGCTCTCTGACACCTGCATGGCAAATGGTGCAGGAACAAAGGACAATGCCCAAAGACTAGTCAGCCCTTCTCTCTCTGAAGGGTCAAAATGTAAATATCTCTGTTTCAGTATTCAGAACACTGAATATTTAATGTGATATAATAATAGTATAGTATCCATGTATGGTATCTATCTGAAACTTGTTCAC
Organism: Salvelinus alpinus; assembly: GCF_045679555.1. Classification (NCBI taxonomy): domain Eukaryota; kingdom Metazoa; phylum Chordata; class Actinopteri; order Salmoniformes; family Salmonidae; genus Salvelinus; species Salvelinus alpinus. Next base: position 35,590,293 of record NC_092100.1, on the reverse strand, counting down.
TGAGGATAACTTTGATGTTATCTACATGTATGTATAATCTCGGGGGTTAGTTGTATCTGTATAGGGTGAACTCTGAATTACTATATGCAAAAAGATTTTATGATCTTCTCAGGAATTCTGTCTTATTTACATTGGTCTCATCCCCCCATACAAACCTTTAAATGCTGTGACACCCTATGGAGATTTGGCCTGGGAGTGTTTAAGTTACTGATATCATTTGATTGGTCAATGGTGGTTGGTTTTGGGTTGAAAGGTTACTTCTTCAGATGCTATAAATGAAATGCCTTTGTATGATCAATTATCATTTGCTAGGCTTCTTTATTAATGCTTTGTCCTGTAAGATAACCTTAGGGACCTACAGTAGCAGTCAAAAGTTTGGACATACCTACTCATTCAAGGGTTTTTCTTTATTTTGAATATTTTCTACATTGTAGAGTAATAGTGAAGTATTCAACACTTTGAAATAACACATGGAATCATTTAGTAACCAAAAAAGTGTTAAACAAATCTAAACATATTTCATATTTGAGATTCTTCAAAGTAGCCACCCTTTGCCTTGATGACAGCTTTGCACACTCTTGGCATTCTCTCAACCAGCTTAATGAGGTAGTCACCTGGAATGCATTTCAATTAACAGGAAGACCAAATTCACGTAGTCTACTCTGAACAGTTGATGTTGAGATGTGTCGGTTACTTGAACTTTGTGAAGCATTTATTTGGGCTGCAATCTGAGGCTGGGAACGCTCATGAACTTTACCTCTGCAGCAGAGGTAACTCTGGGTCTTCCTTTCCTGTGGCGGTCCTCATGAGAGCCAGTTTCATCATAGCGCTTGTTGGTTTTTGCGACTGCACTTAAAGAAACTTTAAAAGTTTTTTAAATGTTCCGCATTGACTGACCTTCATGTCTTAAAGTAATGATGGACTGTCATTTCTATTTGCTTATTTGAGCTGTTCTTGCCATAATACGGACTTGGTCTTTTACCAAATAGGGCTATCTTCTGTATACCACCCCTACCTTGTCACAACAGAACTGATTGGCTGAAACGCATTAAGAAGGAAAGAAAATCCACAAATGAACTTTTAACAAGGCACACCTGTTAATTGAAATGCATTCCAGATGACTACCTCATGAAGCTGTTGAGAGAATGCCACGATTGTGCAAAACTGTCATCAAAGCAAAGGGTGGCTACTTTGAAGAATCTCAAATAAACTTTTTTGGTTACTACATGATTTCATGTGTCATTTCATAGTTTTGATGTCTTCACTATTATTCTACAATGTAGAAAATAGTAAAACATAAAGAAAAACCATGTAATGAGTAGGTGTGTCCAAACTTTTGACTGGTACAGTATTTTTATTAAAAACGTTATTTTAATTAATATATTCATACTATTTCATCCACAAGATATAGTCCTGATACAAATCTAGGATTGCTACCCAAGCCGGCTGGTCGTTCGGTCTATCGGCTCCGATGCCAGAGACGTTACCCAGTGGTTAAGTCTTTTTGTTCTGTATCTATGGATGCGACCCAGTCGTTCATTATAAATGTTCTATCGCCATACTGGCTTGCAACGTTATCATCCCTTGCTTGATAGCTAGCCAACTACGGCTAATTTACAGTCCCGTCAAACAGTGCAGCCAGAATAACAACAAAGTAGCTTCATTTGCAGTTGTTTAAGCTGTTTTCTAGTGACATTTATTTGCATACATCCATAACAATAAGCTAATGATGCACAATTTCACCTGGCAAAGAAAATGTCCTCTCTCGTCAGGACAATGTTGTTCAGAGCTATCCAACAACACAGCTAGCACAATCACTTCAAACTGAAGCTGGAAAGACTGCAAACTAGCTGCACTTAGTTTTGTTTGACCTGTTTTCTATTGATCTCTCTTTGTATATATCCATAAAAATTATGCTGATTCATGATTTCGGCTGGCTGAGAAAAGCCGCCTGTCTGTCTCATCCCAACTCCAGACATGTTCATTATAGCCTAGTGGTTAGAGCGTTGGGCCAGTAACCGAAATGTTGCTGGATTGAATCCCCGAGCTGACAAGGTAAAAATCTATCGATCTGCCCCTGAACAAGGCAGTTAACCCACTGTTCCCTGGCAGGCCGACATTGTAAATAATAATTTGTTCTTAACTGACTTGCCTAGTTAAAGATTATTTTTTTAAACAGCTGGAGATCGAATGTGTATATTGAAACAATGTTGCAAATTTCGAGAGACAGGCAGCAAGATTTATAGAAATCTTCGCTGTTGAAAACTAAATGTTAGTCTAAAAGAAATGTGAGATAAAGTCTAGATGCTTTTTATAGTGGAGATCAAGTTTATAGAATTGTCTGGCTGGGCTGATGAGACAGTGGATTGCGCAGTCAGATGGAACAGAGTAAATAGGCATTAAAGCTTCTTAGATTTATCCAGTGGTAACTTGTGGAATAAACACCGTCTGGATGCAGTTTTAACCAATCAGCATTCAGGATGAGACGCACCCGTTGTATAAAATATCACATATACTGCATATTCACATTTAAAATATTATTGCCCACAACAAGCTATTATCCAGGAAAGAGGATATTGGAATCGACCCTTACAGCACTTACACACACGTGGACACACACACACACACACACACACACCTGGAGCAGTTTCCACAGTCGAGGACTCCCGAGTAGGATCTATCTTCGTTGTCAAAGAAATACTGAGTCTGCTCTGTGATACAACTCTCCTTAAACATGTTAGCAGACATGTCATCATCTGAGTCCACTAGAGAGAGAGAGCGAGAGAGACTACATAACTGTTACCATACACAACCAAAAACACAACACAAAAACATCTGTGCTTACATCTCCTCCAAATAAATAGTCCAAAGCCCCTTCACTTTTTCCACATTTGTTACGTTACAGCCTTATTCTAAAATTGATTTACTAAAAAAGTACCCTCATCAATATACACACAATACCCCACAATGAAGAAGCAAAAACTGTTTTTTAAGCAAATTTTTTTTTTAACAAATAGACTGAAATATCACATTTACAGAAGTATTCAGACCCTTTACTCAGTACTTTGTTCAAGCACCTTTGGCAGCGATTACAGCATCGAGTCTTCTTAGGTATGACGCTACAAGCTTGGCACACCTGTATCTGGTGAGTTTCTCAAATTCTTCTCTGCAGATCCTCTCAAGCTCTGTCAGGTTGGATGGTAGCGTCGCTGCACAGCTATTTTCAGGTCTCTCCAGAGATGTTTGATCGGGTTTAAATCTGGGCTGGGCCACTCAAGGACATTCAGAGATTTGTCCCGAAGCCTCTCCTGCATCATCTTGGCTGTGTGCTTAGGGTCGTTGTCCTGTTGGAAGGTGAACCTTCGTCCCAGTCTAAGGTCCTGAGCGCTCTGGAGCAGGTTTTCATCAAGGATCTCTCTGTACTTTGCTGCGTTCATCTTTCCCTCGATCATGATTAGTCTCCCAGTCCCTGCTGCTGAAAAACATCCCCACAGCATGATCCTGCCACCACCATGCTTCACCGTAGGGATGGTATTGGCCAGGTGATGAGCAGTGGCTGCTTTCCTCCAGACATGATGCTTGGCATTCAGGCCAGAGAGTTCAATCTTGGTTTCGTCAGACCAGAGAATCTTGTTTCTCATGGTCTGAGAGTCCTGTAGGTGCCTTTTGACAAACTCCAAGCGAGCTGTCATGTGCCTTTTACTGAAGAGTGGCTTCCATTTGGCCACACTACCATAAAGGACTGACTGGTGGAGTGCTGCAAAGATAGTTGTCCTTCTGGAAGGTTCTCCCATCTACAAAGATGAACTCTGGAGCTCTGTCAGAGTGACTATCGGGTTCTTGGTCACCTCCCTGACCAAGGCCCTTCTCTCCTGATTGCTCAGTTTGGCCAGGCAACCAGCTCAAGGAAGAGTCTTGGTGGTTCCAAACTTCTTCCATTTAAGAATGATAGAAGCCACTGTGTTCTTGGTGACCTTCAATGCTGCAGATATCTTTTGTACCTAACCCCAGATCTGTGCCTCGACACAACCCTGTCTCAGCGGACAATTCATTTGACCTCATGGCTTGGTTTTTACTCTGACATGCACTGTCAACTGTAGGACCTTATATAGACAGGTGTGTGCCTTTCCAAATCATGTCCATTCAATTGAATTTACCATAGGTGCACTCCAATCATTTTGTTAAAACATCTCAAGAATGATCAGCGGCAACAGGGTGCACCTGAGCTCAATTTTGAGTCTCATAGCAAAGGGTCTGAATACCTTTTATACATTTGCAAAAACCTCTAAAAACCTGTTTTCGCTTTGTCATTATGGGGTACTGTGTGTAGATTGATGAGGACAATTATTTCTTTAAAACATTTTTGAACAAGGCTGTAACATAACAAAATGTGGAGAAAGTGAAGGGGTCTGAATAGTTTCCAAATGCGCTGTATGTTCTCAGAATCAACAGCCATTTTAGCCACAACAAACATCTTGTACCATTATAACTACAAATTCACTGTTTTGGAAACACATATTTCATCCAATATATTATCCTCTAAAACTGACCTGCCTCTAGGAACCTTGGGAATGTGAGACTGTAGAAGAGCTGCTGCATTATTGACCTACAGAGACAAACATATTATGCTTGGTCCAAACAGCAGACGACAGTAGTTAAACTATCCAGCCAGTTAACTCACCAGGCACCTGTGGAGGCCCACCAGCCTATACTCAGCATGTCTGCTATAGTGGGCTGGAGAGGGGAGAGGAGAACACTGAGTGCACACTTCATAACATATGGACAAAATATACACATACAGTACAGTATGTGTAGCATGAAAGGTAACCAAAGCAAGATCATGCATTAATGCGGGTGTGTGCGCGCTGTGTGTGTCTCACCACGTAAACAGATCGTGGCCCTGCAGCAGCCTTGCAGTCTCTCTCAGGGTTGCAGACTGACTGGTAGTCGTAGGTCTTGTTGAAGGAGTACAGAGATGTGTTGACCAGACTGATCATCACGACTGGGTCCACCTCCCCAAAGAACTGACCTATCTGTGTTCAGGGAACAGAGAGCTGTGTTCAATGTATGAGCTTTGAAAGGCTGGTCATGGCTCACATCAATACCATCATCCCAGAAACACTGGACTCACTGTTACTTGCATACCACCCAAACAGATCCACAGATAACACAATCTCTATTGCACTCCACACTGCCATTTCCCACCTGGACAAAAGGAACACCTATGTGAGAATAATGTTCATAGACCACAGCTCAGCATTCAACACCATAGTGCCCTCCAAGCTCATCACTACTTTTTGTATATATTTTTTTATTTAACCTTTATTTAACTAGGCAAGTCAGTTAAGAACAAATTCTTATTTACAATGACGGTCTACCCTGGCCAAACCCAGACGACGCTGAGCCAATTGTGCACCGCCCTATGGGACTCACAATCACGGCCGGATATGTTACAGCCTGGTTTCGAGCCAGGGACTTGCATTGAGATGCAGTGCCTTAGACCGCTGCACCACTCAGGAGCCCTAAGCAAAGCTAAGGACCCTGGGACTGAACACCTCCCTCTGCAACTGGATCCTGGACTTCCTGATGGGCCGCCCCCAGGTGGTAAGGGTAGGCAACCCATTCACATCGATTTGACTGTCGTGGAGTGGGTCGATAACTTCAAGTGCATCTGTGTCCACTCGCTTCAAGTGCATCTGTGTCCACTCGGACCTATCATAATCCAAAACACACCAACACAGTCATCAAGAGGGCACGACAACGCCTCTTCCCCCTCAGGAGGCTCAAAATATTTGGCATGGGCCCTCAGATCATCAAAAAGTACTACAGCTGCACTACTACTACAGCTGGTTGCATCACCGCTTCCACAACTGCTTCCAACCACAAGGCCCTACAGAGAGTAGTACGTACGGCCCAGTACATCACTGGGGTCCCTGCCATCCAGGACCTCTAGACCAGGTGGTGTCAGATGAAATTGTCAGACTCCAGCCACCCAAGTCATAGAATGTTCGCTCTGCTACCGCATGGCAAACTGTACCAGAGCGTTAAGTCTGGGACCAAATTGCTCCTGAATAGATTCTACCATGAGACTGCTAAATAGTTAACCAAATAGCTTACATACAGTGCATTCGGAAAACATTCAGACCCCTTGACTTTTCCCATATTTTGTTATGTTACAGCCTTATACTAAAATGCATTAAATAATTTGTTTTCTTCATAAATTTACACAAAATAACCCACGATGACAAAGCGAAACCTGCTCCAGAGTGCTCAGGACCTCAGCCATAATGATCAATTAGCCTTTTATATTTATAAACTTGGATTAGCTAACACAACATGCCATTGGAACACAGGAGTGATGGTTGCTGATAATGGGCCTCTTTATGCCTTTGCAGATATTTAATAAAAAATATGTCTACACTGTAGTAGACAAGACAAATGTGCTTTCCTTTCAAAAACAAGGACATTTCTAAGTGACCCCAAACCTTTGAATGGTAGTGTATGTACGAACTGTTCGGAACTCTTCCGGATGGGAAGCATGCGAACGCCATTAGTCTTTCCCAACCCGGCAGTCACCATCAAGGGAAATATAATATTATTTCTAACAAAGATATCGACATAGATTTCAGGATGTTGTGTATCCCTGGACATAATCAGAATTCATGTAAACATTACAGTGTTCAAAACATAGCTTGTCCAAAAAAAGTGGTCCCTTGGTCCTGCTTAAACCGGGGATGGGATAAGTTGAGCCACGTGACAGGGTAAATTAAGCCGCCTACAAAATGACTGTACTGAATTAAATATTACCACTTTCTTTTTAAAACCATGTCTATCTTTATTCCCAAAAACATTTCAACACAATCACAATAATTTCTTTGTCTTTTAAACATTTTAAGCATCTTTTAATCTATTTTTAAATTTAACCAATATTTAACTAGGCAAGTCAGTTAAGAACAAACTCTTATTTACATTGACGGCCTACCCTGGCCAAACCAGGACGATGCTGGGCCAATTGTGCACCGCCCTATGGGACTCCCAAACACGGTCGGATGTTAACACACCTAACAAACACTTTGTACCTTTAATTTTTTACACTTTTAGCTTTGGACAGGCCCTGTTGTTACCTTATATCCCAGCGATAATGCCTTGCATTACGCCTAGGAAGAAAACACTTCAATTTGTTCAACTTTCCATTGGCTCAACTTACCCCATGGCCATTGGCTCAACTAACCCCAAGGTAAACATTTTGATAATATTAGCCTTCACAGCTACAAGGATGCACTTTCATGCTAGATTTAGTACCCCAAATTGAAGCTTAGAGACACCCCAACTGATGCATAGAACAATATTTAACACTTTGGTTTACATGCAGTGCATTTGGATAGAATTCAGACCTCTTGACCTTTTCCACATTTTGGTACGTTACAGCCTTAATCTAAAATGGATGAAATAATTTTTTCCCCTCATCAATCTACACACAATACCCCATACTGATCCTTTGCTATGAGACAAGAAATGGAGTTTCCATTAATCATCCTTGAGATGTTTCTACAACTTTATTGGAGTCCACCTGTGGTAAATTCAATTGATTGGACATGATTTGGAAAGGCACACACCTGTCTTTATACGGTCCCATAGTGGATAGTGTATGTCAGGGGCAAATAGTCATGAGGTCAAATTAATTGTCCGTAGAGCTCTAAGACAGGATTGTGTCGAGGCACAGATCTGGGTAAGGGTGCTAAAAAATGCAGGAGTGGCTATGGGACAAGTCTCTGAATGTCCTTTTTAAGGGGCCAAGCCAGAGCCCAGACTTGAACCTGATTGAACACCTCTGGAGAGACCTGAAAATAGCTGTGCAGCTATTGTGTGTAAATTGATGATAATTTTTTTTGTATATATATACACACATTTTAGAATACGGCTGTAACGTAACAAAATGTGGAAAAAGCTTTCCACATACACTGTACAATCATCATAAAACCTCTAACACAATAAATTCATTTGACTTGGTTAAAATCTGTTTTTATTTCGACCTAACTTGTTTTCCACTTTTACCATGTGGGTTCTTCCTTCACAGACTGCATGAAATTATGACCTCCTCCCAAATATTTTGTCAAACGTGACCGACCGGATTGATTAGGTCTTATGAAGCAACATTTGAAATTGTGTTTTTTACATTGGGTAAAAGTAGAGGCTTTCTGATTTGTCTCGATGGTCCCTTAGCCTCTTTTGTTGAACTGTGATTGGTTTCTGTGTGTTCTTTCGGTTCCCAGGGGCGGGGTCCTGGCCAGGTTTGTAACCACTGATGGAGGGATCACTAGAGTCTATCCCAGAAGGTACGCTCAGATTTCTCCTTCTCAGTCCTACACTATTAGTTAGTTAGCCTCATGCTCCCATACTATACAGTATGTGCCTTGGCCAACTCCTATTGTATATAGCCATGAAAACAAAAAATACACCGGCTCGGTTCCCGTCTTAAGTAGCAACATTTGAAATTGTATTTTTTTACATGATATAAAACTACAGACTCAGAGCAAGAAAATGATATATCATACACTACAGTTGAGGAACAATGGGAAAGGAATTCTGCTTTGAAAGTTGATATACTTGTAACCCAACTTTTGAAAAAATAAAAAGTATACACAAAAACAATAGGCTGCATGACATCAGCAGCCTATTGTTCCAAAATAGCATAACTGGTGTATTTTAACACCAATAAAACCATCCTTTTAAAATAGTTTTTTTGTATATGTCAATCTAGCAAACCAGGAAACTAAAAGCAACTTTCTAAACAATTCTATGGTTTGTTTCAATCTTATTAGCTAGCTAGTTCACGTTAAGTTAGCTGGCTAGCCAGTTTATATAATGAACATATCATATAGCTGTAACGCTTGTCGTTGGAATGAGGTGAGGACCAAAGTATCCATATTCAATTTAATAACTGAAAACTAAGAATACAAAAATAACAACGTGAATGATACAAAACGAAAACGAAACAGTCCCGTATGGTGAAATCACAGACACAGGAAAACAACCACCCACAAAACACAAAGGAAAACAGGCTACCTAAATATGGCTCCCAATCAGAGACAACGACAGACACCTGCCTCTGATTGGGAACCATACTAGGCCAAACACATAGAAATATAACCATAGAACAAAACATAGAAAAACAACATAGAATGCCCACCCCAACTCACGCCCTGACCAAACTAAAAATAAAGACATAACAAAGGAACTAAGGTCAGAACGTGACATTACCCCCCCCCCCCCCCCCCAAAGGTGCGGACTCCGGCCGCAAAACCTGAACTTATAGGGGAGGGTCTGGGTGGGAATTTACCGCGGTGGCGGCTCTGGAGCGGGACGAGGACCCCACTCCACCATAGTCTCGGCCCACTTCTGTGACACCTTAGGAGCGGCGACCCTCGTCACCGACCCTGGATTGAACACCCTAGTAAAGGGCACCACTGGACTGAGGGGCGCCTCTGGACTGACGGGCGGTTCAGGCGGCTCCTGACTGAAGGGCGGCTCAGGCGCCTCCGGACTGAAGGGCGGCTCAGGCGCCTCCGGACTGAAGGGCGGCTCAGGCGGCTCCGGACTGAAGGGCGGCTCAGGCGCCTCCGGACTGAAGGGCGGCTCAGGACAGACGGGCGTCTGAGCCGCCTGAGCCGCCCATATGGCTGGTGCCATATAACACGGACAGAGGAGACGCACTGGAGACCAGATGCGCTGAGCAGGCTTCATCGCACCTGGCTCGATGCCCCCGTCTGTCCTGAGCCGCCCTTCAGTCCGGAGGCGCCTGAGCCGCCCTTCAGTCCGGAGGCGCCTGAGCCGCCCTTCAGTCCGGAGGCGCCTGAGCCGCCCTTCAGACCGGACATCAGGACAGACGGGCGGCTCAGGCGGCTCAGGACAGACGGGCGGCTCAGGACAGATGGGCGGCTCAGGACAGACGGGCGGCTCAGGCCAGACGGGCGGCTCAGGCCAGACGGGCGGCTCAGGCGGCTCAGGACAGACGGGCGGCTCAGGCGGCTCAGGACAGACGGGCGGCTCTGGAGGGTCCGGACTGGAGGGAGGCTCTGGAGCGTCCGGACTGGAGGGACATACAGGAGACTTGGTTCTTAGAACAGGCACAGTACTCACCAGGCTGGAGAGATATACTGGAGGCCTGGTCCTTGGAAGAGGCACAGGATAGACCGGTCCGTGGAGGCGCACTGGAGATCTCGAACTAAGAGCCTGAACAACCCGTCCTGGCTGGATGTTGATTTTAGCCCGGCACTTGCGGGGCGCAGGCACAGGACGCCCTAGGCTGTGCAGACCCACGGGAGACACAGTGCGTAGGGCTGGTGCCATATAACACGGACCGAGGAGACGCACTGGAGACCAGATGCGCTGAGCAGGCTTCATCGCACCTGGCTCGATGCCCACTCTAGCCCAGCCGATACGAGGAGCGGCAATGTAGCGCACCGGGCTATGCGTGCCCACTGGGGACATCGTGCGCTTCTCCGCATAACACGGTGCCTGCCCGGACCACCTCTCTCCACAGAAAGCACGGGAAGTTGGCTCAGGTCTCCTACCTGACTTAGCCACACTCCCCGTGTGCCCCCTCCTTCCCCCAATACATTTTTGGGGCTGCCTCTCGGGCTTCCTTGCCAGCCGTGTTCCCTCGTAACGCCGGTTCCCTTTTCCTGCTGCCTCCGCTCTCCTGCCTCCGCTCTCTCCACCTGTTCCCTACCAGCCAGGATCTCCTCCCATGTGTAGGATCCCTTGGCACGTTACATGTATGATAATTTCATTCCATTGTATCTCTCTGTACTTTGCTCCGTTCATCTTTCCCGCAATCCTGATTAGTCTCCCAGTCCCTGTAGCTGAAAAACATCCCCACAGCATGATGCTGCCACCACCATGCTTCACCGTAGGGATGGTGCCAGGTTTCCTCCAATCTTGGTTTTGTCAGACCAGAGAATCTTGTTTCTCATGGTCTGAAAGTATTTAGGTGCCTTTAGGCAAACTCCAAGTGGGCTGTCATGTGCCTTTCACTGAAGAGTGGCTAAAGTCTGGTTACTCTACCATAAAGGCCTGATTGGTGGAATGCTGCAGAGATGGTTGTCCTTCTGGAAGGTTCTGCCATCTCTATCGAAGAACTCGAGAGCTCTGTCAGACTGCCCATCGGGTTCTTGGTCACCTCCCTGACCAAGGCCTTTCTTCCCCGATTGCTCAGCTTGGCCGGGCGGCCAGCTCCAGAAAGGGTCTTGGAGGTTCCAAACATCTTCCATTTAAGAATGATTGAGGCCACTGTGCAAATATTTTTTGGTACCCTTCCCACATAATCCTGTCTCGGAGCTCTACAGACAATTCCTTCTACCTCATGGCTTGGTTTTGCTCTGACATGCACTGTCAACTGTGGGTTCTCATATAGACTGGTGTGTGTCTTTCCAAATCATGTCCAATCAATTGAATTTACCACAGGTGGAATCCAATCAAGTTGTAGAAACATCTCAAGGATGATCAATGGAAAGGATGCACTGGAGCTCAATTTCGAGTCTCATAGCAAAGAGTCTGAATACTTATGTCAATAAGGTATTTCTCTTTTTCTAAAAACCTGTTTTCGCATTATCGTTATGGGTTATTTTGTGTAGATGGCTGAGGAAATGTTTTTATTCACTCAATTTTAGAATAAGGCTGTAATGTAACAAAATGTTGAAAAAGTCAAGGGGTCTGAATGCTTTCCGTAGGCACTGTAATTCGTAAAACTGAAACATTTCCTCTAAGCAGAATTTGTAGAATTGCATGAAATTAGTTATAAAATTGCAAAATCTTCTCTCCACCCTCCATAGCAAAATGTGAGGCGGGCAGAAGACTCAGTCGGGTTCTCAACTTTTTTATTTTTTTATTGGTACAGTAAGTTAGTTTAGCGGCTAGCTATCCAAATTTGTAGTAATTATGGTCAATTTACCGACCGGGGAGGCCCTATTCATTTTGTTGGTCACTCTCACTCAGATATCATCTAAAAAACTGCAAACATTTCTCCCCACCCTATTGCAAAATGTGTACAATTTAAAAATTGCTCAATTTTCTCTCACTCACCCCCATGGCAAAATATATAGATTTGTAGTAAACTTTCTTTACAACTGTTACATGTTCTCTACGCCCCATGGAAAAATATATAGAGTTACAGAAAATGTACTCTAACACAATTGTTTCTCTCTGCTGTCAAGAGGGGGGGTCACTAAAATGTTTGATAGCAAGGTGGTGGAAACAATATTTTGCTTAGGGTCCCCAAAAGGCTAGGGCCGGCTCTGACTACATGTGGGTGTATGGATGTGGGCGGGCAGACCCGCGAGCCACTGTGGCCCAATATGATAAAATAACCGATTTTTTGGTGGACCCCACACCCATCAAATTTGCCCATCCCTGCTATAGATCGATGCATTGCACCTTTTCTGTCAATAAAGCCCTCTTGCGTAAACCTCCGCCATACCTTACTTCATTGTTAAGTTACAAGACAAAGACTCTGGGATGGCTAACCCTGGAGATCCTGTCAATCTACACCGATTTAGGTAAATCTGCTTTTAGTTGGTGGAGTTGGTGCCTCTAGGGCAATTCATGCAGACGTTAGAGGGCCTTTTTACTGAACAATGTGTTTGTTTTATTTGATTGTGTTTTGCTTATCGTGTTTGCTTTTCATTTATTGTGTAACTGATGTACTGTATATATACTGTAGATACTGTATGAATAATCTCATTGTTGTTTATTGATGTGTTCATGCCGGGCTCATCTGCGAAAGAGACCCACGGTCTTTCGCTGTTAAATAAAGGTTAAATACAATAAAATAAAAAAAGATCAGATGAAGCAGGGATGGAGAGAGGAGCAGGAGAAGAGATCTGGTGGCCATCCAAACCACAAAAACCTTTTAGTTCTCATTCCAAAAGGAGTGTCTTGGCTTTGGGACTATGGGTTTATGTTCTACTAACTTCAGAATACTGTAGATGCTATGGAGCCATTATCGCTTAGATCTGTGCTTTAAAAACTCTGTTTTGTTTGTTGTCATGCCAAACATGATATGACATTGGTATTAAAGAGTTGTAGAGACGCAAAGGAAATGTCTGTGGAAACAGGCAAAACAATATTATCTGGCTAGTCAGAGTAGTTAGCTAAATACAGATCAGGTCAACAAATTTTATAAAGGCTAGTTTCCCTGTGCCAAATTGACCATGTTTTTATTCCAGGACTAGGCCCGGGGAAACCAGCCTATAGATAGACAGATAGATTAGATAGATTAGATAGATTAGATTAGATAGATTAGATAGATAAGATAGACAGACAGACAGACAGACAGACAGACAGACAGACCGACCCCCCCACCCACCCTCCCTCCCTCCCTCCCTCCCTCCCTGCTCTGGTATGACAACTATACATGTCTGTGACAGAGAAATCTGATTAGGTGACAGAGACTCACCTGTGCGATATACTCATCCTGATTGGACATCAGCAGAAAGCCTCCATCATCCAAGATGACACAGTCAACATGCTGCAGAGAGAGAGTGTGACAGATAGAAAGAGAACATCAGTCAGTATAGAACATTATCAACATTTCTAAAGATTTTCCATGAGTGAGATAGGCCATTGTACCTTATCATTCTTCAGACAGCCACAGATTTCATCCTTGCACTGCAAACGCCATCAAAGCACACACCATCATGAATGAATGGTCACAAGTTTAGTAAACACAATGGGATGTGAATAAGAAATCCTAAACTTAAGAAAGTGTTTCTCTTACGTTGACTTTCATGGTGGCGTTCATGAAGCTGTTCATCCAGGCAGAGACGTTCAGTTTCACTCCCACCACTACAGGACATAGAAACAACAAAAAGGATATTCAGAAACATGTTTTTGAATAATCCTGTACAGAAGGAGCTATGGATGTTTCATCAAATTCTCTAGGCAGTCAGTTTAATTCAGAAGTACCCAATACAACAACTAAGCACCCAGCTAAGGAGAAGGGGACGGTACTGTCCACTCACCTGCTGGTTTGAGGTTGACTCTGTCTATGTTGAGGTCTACAGCCTTGCTCACCAGAATACCTGACTCATAGCCTGACTCCCTGCTCTCTGCAGCAGAGAGAGAAGGAGGGAGAGTGAGGGAGAGCAAAGGTAAGAGTGTCAACACATTCACATGTAGTGACACTTGCATGACAATGACAGTAATTGTGTGAGGCTTTAAAAACCAGTTTGGTGAAAATCATGTTTCATGACATAACAAATATGATAAAATATATCATATTTGTTTGTTTGGTCTCATTTAAGTGGGTAAATGGTCATGTGTCTGTGGCAGTGCAGTAGGAGCACATACAGTACAGCTGTAGATGGGATACAAATGGAATAGCCCCAAAAGTGCAAACGCCTGCCTACCCTGTATGTGAAGCTAAACGAAGAACACCAAAAGTAATTGGCCTAGGTCACTGACCTAAGCCAATTAAAATGTCTTGTTAACAAACGATGGCTTGGCAAGTAGGTTAGGACATCTACTTGGTCCATGACACAAGTCATTTTTCCAACAATTGTTTACAGACAGATTATTTCACTTATAATTCACTGTATCACAATTCCAGTGGGTCAGAAGTTTGCATACACTAGTTGACTGTGCCTTTAAACAGCTTGAAAAGGAAATTCCAGGAAATTATGTCATGGCTTTAGAAGCTTCTAAAGGCTAATTGACATAATTTGAGGCAATTGGAGGTGTACCTGTAGATGTATTTCAAGGCCTACCTTCAAACTCAGTGCCTCTTTGCTTGACATCATGGGAAAATCAAAACAAATCAGCCAAGACCTCAGAAAAAAAAATTGTAGACCTCCACATGTCTGGTTCATCCTTGGGAGCAATTTCCAAACGCCTGAAGGTACCACGTTTATCTGTACAAACAATAGTACGCAAGTATAAACACCATGGGACCACGCAGCCATCATACCGCGCAGGAAGGAGACGCGTTCTGTCTCTTAGAGATGAACGTACTTTGGTGCGAAAAGTGCAAATCAATCCCAGAACAACAGCAAAGGACCTTGTGAAGATGCTGGAGGAAACAGGTACAAAAGTATCTATTTCCACAGTAAAATTAGTCCTATATCGACATAACCTGAAAGGCAGCTCAGCAAGGAAGAAGCCACTGCTCCAAAACCGGCATAAAAAAGCCAGACTATGGTTTGCAACTGCACATGGGGACAAAGATCGTACTTTTTGGAGAAATGTCCTCTGGTCTGATGAAACAAAAATAGAATTGTTTGGCCATAATGAGCATCATTATGGTTGGAGGAAAAAGGGGGTGGCTTGCAAGCCGAAGAACACCATCCCAACTGTGAAGCACAGGGGTGGCAGCATCATGTTGTGGTGGTGCTTTGCTACAGGAAGGACTGGTGCACTTCACAAAATAGATGGCATCATGAGGGCGGAAAATTATGTGGATATATTGAAGCAACATCTCCAGAAGTTAAAGCTTAGTCGCAAATGGGTCTTCCAAATGGACAATGATCCCAAGCATACTTCCACAGTTGTGGCAATGGCTTAAGGACAACAAAGTCAAGGAATTGGAGTGGCCATCACAAAGCCCTGACCTCAATCCAATAGAAAATGTGTGGGCAGAACTGAAAAATCTTGTATGAGCAAGAAGGCCTACAAACCTGACTCAGTTACACCAGCTCTGTCAGGAGGAATGGGCCAAAATTCACCCAACTTATTGTGGGAAGCTTGTGGAAAGCTACCCGAAACGTTTGACCCAAGTTAAACAATTTAAAGGCAATGCTAGGAAATACTAATTGAATGTATGTAAACATCTGACCCTTTGGGAATGTGATGAAAGAAATAAAAGCTGAAATAAATAAATTCTCTCTACTATTATTCTGACATTTCACTTTCTTAAAATTAAGTGGTGATCCTAATTGACCTAAGACAGGGAATTTTTACTCGGATTAAATGTCAGGAATTGTGAAAAACTGAATGTAATGTATTTGGCTAAGGTGTATGTAAACTTCCGACTTCAACTGTAGATTGCTGCAATACCACAGGGACATATAGAGAAGGGGAGTGGAAAGT
The DNA here is from genome assembly GCF_045679555.1 of Salvelinus alpinus. Lineage (NCBI taxonomy): Eukaryota > Metazoa > Chordata > Actinopteri > Salmoniformes > Salmonidae > Salvelinus > Salvelinus alpinus. Next base: position 35,574,210 of record NC_092100.1, on the reverse strand, counting down.
AGCAGAGAGCATTAGATACAGAAGTACGTTAAAATAGTGAGTAGAGAGAGTGAGAGAGAGGGAAGAGAAAGGGGTGGGACAGAAGAGGGGGGTAGATAGAGAGATGAGAGGGAGCAGCATAGAAAGGAAGTAAAGATAGAGGGGTACTAGAAGGCCTCTCAACTCTTATCATATCCAGTAGAGCAGGCCATCCGGGATTTTCTGGAAGACCACACTGAAGAGAGGATCCGTGTGTGTGTGTGTGTGTGTGTGTTTCGTTGTGTGTTAACATACTGTTGAAATATGGAGCAGTGAAAATATAGATGTCGTTATCCAGAGTCCTCTTGTAGAAACTTGAGTCATAGGTCTCGGCATTCTCTGTCCACTCCTCCCCAGCACTGAAACACACACGCATGTGCACACATACAGAACTTTTTAAGATACAGATGTCTGAAAGATTTATTCAAATGTGAGGCCAAACTTTGATAAATATAACAGTCACACCCAAAGCACAAAGCATGGGAAAAATAGAATAGAATTGGCCCAGAGATAAAGAAAAAAGATGTATGTTTTATATGAAAATATTTAAATGTTCTTTCCTGTGAATAACTGCTGTACTCTAACAATCACCAATGCAGAGAGAAAGAAAGAGAGAGAGAGGGAGGGAGAGGAGAGAGAGAGGGGGGGAGGAAGGGAAAGAGAGCGAGGGAGGGATAGAAAGAGTCCATATTTACTGAGTATGTCTCCAGTGTATGTGTGGATGGGAATCATGTTCTGGTGATTTAGGAGGACTAACTGTCCATGCAATGTGAAGAGAGCCAGCTGAACAAGTTGGGGAGTAAAACAGTATCATATCCACCATATCCAAAACACTGTACCCTTTAAAATGGCTTTGTGCTTTAGCCAACTCGTATCTGTGACTCGTTTCAGGAAACTAGGCATATGTCGTGCATCACTACTTCACAGAGAGGCATTTTAAACATAGATTTTTGATCAAAATGCATTTTTTGTTAGAAATGCCTTCTGGAACATGTGAACTATGCTCTAATCACAAACTTGTATGCCAACTGTAAATACAAAAAAGATAACATAATTACGAGCATAGTTGGTTTAGCCACAGGAAACGACAGGAACGTTCCCGCTAGTCATGATTGGCTGAGATAATGGATGGGCTGGATGTGCCGAGAGATAAGTTCGGATTGGTCGGCGATGTAGCACGCTTCTGTCTATAACATGCTCAGTATGTGTAGGTAATCCTTTCTAACCCGTTTTTATGGAAAGATATAACAAAGAACTGCAAAAATGTTACTCTCCACTTTCTGAAGGACCGAGTTTTGAAAACCGAGTTTTGAAATTCTGCCGTTTGATTGCAAATATGTGGAGGGAGTTGAAAATAGAACACACAGAAGGTTGTTGTAAAGGATCACGATGGCACCGGAGGGGAGGGCTGCCGTCTTATCGGCTCTCAACGAACCATGCTATTTTGTTTGTTTTTTTGCGTTGTTCGTTGAATCGTACTACACTGCGTTGAATCGTACTACACTGGCTCAGACGCTTGTCGGATGTGGCAGGGCTTGCAAACTATGACAGACTACAAAGGGAAGCACAGCCGAGAGCTGTCCAGTGACACAATCCTACCAGGTGAGCTAAATAACTGATATGCTCGCTTCGAGGCAAGTAACACTGAAACATGCATGAGACCATCAGCTATTCCGGACGACTGTGTGATCACACTCTCCGCAGCCGATAAGAATAAGACTTTCAAACTGGTAAACATTCACAAGGCCTCAGGGCCAGATGATGCAATCTCTATTGCACTCCACACTGTCCTTTCACGCCTGGACAAAAGGAACACCTACGTGAGAATGCTATTCATTGACTAAAGCTCAGCAATCAACACCATAGTGCCCTCAAAGCTCATCACTAAGCTAAGGACCCTGGGACTAAACACCTCCCTCTGCAACTGGATCCTGGACTTCCTGACGGGCCGCCCCCAGGTGGTAAGGGTAGGTAACAACACATCCGCCAAACTGATCCTCAACATGGGGGCCCCTCAGGGGAACGTGCTCAGCCCCCTCCTGTACTCCCTGTTCACTCCAACACCATCATTAAGTTTGCTGATGACAACAGTGGTAGGCCTGATCACCGACAACGATGAGACAGCCTATAGGAAGGAGGTCAGAGACCTGACCGTGTGGTGCAAGGACAACAACCTCTCCCTCAATGTGATCAAGACAAAAGAGATTATTGTGGACTACAGGAAAAGGAGGACCGAGCACACCCCCATTCTCATCGATGGGGCTGTAGTGGAACAGGTTGAGAGCTTCAATTTCCTAGGCGTCCATATCACCAACAAACTAACATGGTCCGTGTACACCAAGACAGTCGTGAAGAGGGCACGACAAAACCTATTCCCCCTCAGGAGACTGAAAAGATTTGGCATGGGTCCTCAGATCCGCACCATCGAGAGCATTCTGACGGGTTGCATCACTGCCTGGTATGGTTATGGGCCTCCGACCGCAAGGCACTACAGAAGGGTAATGTGTATGGCCCAGTACATCACCGGGGCTAAGCTTCATGCCATCCAGGACTTACACCAGGCGGTGTCAGAGGAAGGCCATAAAAATTGTCAAAGACTCCAGCCACCCTAGTCATAGCATGTTCTCTCTTTTACCGCACGACAAGAGGTACCGGAGCGACAAGTCTCGGTCCAAGAGGCTCCTAAATAGCTTCTACCCCCAAGCCATAAGACTCCTGAACAGCTAATCAAATGGCTACCCAGACTATTTGCATTGCCCCCACCCCTCCCCCTCTGGAACGCTGCTGCTACTCTCTGTTGTTATCTTTGCATAGTCACTTTAATAATGCTACCTACATGTACATATTACCTCAATTACCTCGACACCGGTGCCCCCGCACATTGACATTGACTCTGTACCGGTACCCGCTGTACATAACCCCGCTATTGTTATTTACTGCTGCTCTTTAATTATTTATTATTCTTATCTCTTACTTTTTTTGTTTTATTTTCTCAAAACTGCATTGTTGGTTAAGGGCTTGTAAGTAAGAAATGCAATGTAAGGTCTACACCTGTTGTATTCTGCACATGTGACAAATAAAATTTGATTTATAAAACACCAGATTACATCTTCAAACTAAGGGAAACCATGGCATCCGTGACAGAGAGGGAGAAGCGCTTATCCATGTATACAGGTAAGAGAGTCTAGCTAGCTACATCCCCCCCCCCCCCCCCAGAAAGTATTTTTCAATGTACGTTAAAGCGTGTTAGCTAGCTAGCTAATGTTAGCGTGTAGGATCTGTGTAGTAATATTATTCGTATCTCAGAGCCATTTTCACTTGCATAACTGCAGATTTATGCATGGTAGCAATGTTATGAGTTGAGATTATGGTTCATTGTTAGGTTAGCTAGGTAGCTACATGCCTAAACAAAAGACTCCACTAAGCAAGTAACCATTTCACTTTACCGTTTACACCTTCTGTATCCTGTGCATGTGACAAATAAACGTTGATTTTATTTGATATCGTGTGTGTTTAGCAGAGACAGTAATGTGATGAACAACATGACCTGCACCAAAGTCAAATTAGGATACAACGTTAGGCCAGCGAGACAGTGTCCAAGTTCTGAAATTCTCTGGTAGAATGCCCTGCATGTATTACTAATATGGTCATTATTTGAAATGGCCAGCCAGATAGCTAGCTAGCTAACGCTAAGTTAACAAGCTATAAACTAACCAAAACATTGTTTAGAAAGTTGCTGTTAGTTGTCTGGTTTGCTAGATTGACAGATACTAATACACCAATTGTGCTATTTTGGACCACCAGGCTACTCATGCAGCCTGCTGTTTTTGTGTTTATACTTTTTCATAACGTCAATGACAAGTTGTCGTTATGTCGGAGGACAATAAAATGTTCATGATGTCACTGCGACAACTGTCTTCAGACATGTCGATAGACGTAGGTTAAACAAGCCTTTAGTCTTAAAATCTTTGGTTATTTAGTACACTGCTGTACTCATTCTGTTCAGCACATATAGTACCCTCACATGTGAATCCTTAAAGAGATGGTTGGGGCTAAGGCTTAAGAGGGTGTGAACGATGCAGAATGGGTTTAGACAAAGAAGAGCTCTCCAGTAGGTGTACCAAAACATTCAAGGGACAGGTTCTCAAAAGTCTGGTTTATAAATTAAGTTTATAAACTTTCAAAGCAGAATTACTTCCCCATTGTTCTTCAACTGTAGTATATTATATAACATTTTCTATCTCTGAGTCTCTACTTTTATCCAAAGTAAAAAAACACAATTTCAAATGTTGCTACTTAAGACGGGAACCGAGCCGGTGTATTTGTTCGTTTTCATGGCTTTATACAATAGGAGTTGGCCAAGGCACATACAGTATAGTATGGGAGCATGAGGCTAACTAACTAATAGTGTAGGACTGAGAAGGAGAAATCTGAGCGTACCTTCTGGGATAGACTCTAGTGATCCCTCCGTCAGTGGTTACAAACCTGGCCAGGACTCCGAGCCTGGGAACCGAAAGAACACACAAAAACCAATCACAGTTCAACAACAGAGGCTAAGGGACCATCGAGACAAATCAGAAAGAGGCATGAACTGAGTGAGAGAGTGAGTGAGCGTGCGTGCATGTTCTTTCTGGTCCTCTGTGTCCAGAAACTTTAAAAACAGATTGTTATATTTCCGGAGAGTCACTTCTCTTGATGTCCTAATTCTGAATAGAGTTCTTTGTTCAGTAAATTGATTTTGTTTGTTTGAGCTTGTGTGGATTATAATGGACAAACGTGTGTCTATGGTAATAATGAATGCATGTTGATATACAGTTGAAGTCGGAAGTTTACATACACCTTAGCCAAATACATTTAAACTCAGTTCTTCACAATTCCTGACATTTAATCCTAGTAAAAATTCCCTGTCTTAGGTCAGTTAGGATCACCATTTTATTTTAAGAATGTGAAATGTCAGAATAATAGAAGAGAGAATCATTTATTTCAGCTTTTATTTATTTCTTCACATTCCTAGTGTGTCAGAAGTTTACATACACTCAATTAGTATTTGGTAGCATTGGCTTTAAATTGTTTAACTTGGGTCAAACATTTCGGGTAGCCTTCCACAAGCCTCCCACAATAAGTTGGGTGAATTTTAGCCCATTCCTCCTGACAGAGTTTATGTAACTGAGTCAGGTTTGTAGACCTCCTTGCTCGCGCAAGATTTTTCAGTTCTGCCCACAAATTGTCTCTAGGATGAGGTCAGGGCTCTGTGATGGCCACTCCAATACCTTGACTTTGATGCCCTCAAGCCATTTTTCAACAACTTTGGAAGTATGCTTGTGGTCATTGTCCATTTGGAAGACCCAAGCTTTAGCTTCCTGACTGATGTCTTGAGATGTTGCTCAATATAGCCACATACTTTTCCTCCCTCATGATGCCATCTATTTTGTGAAGTGCACCAGTCCCTCCTGCATCAAAGCACCCGCACAACATGAAGCAGCCACACAGATACTTTGTACCCGTTTCCTCCAGCATCTTCACAAGGTCCTTTGCTGTTGTTCTGGGATTGATTTGTACCAAAGTACGTTCATCTCTTGGAGACAGAACGCGTCTCCTTCCTGAGCGGTATGACGGCTGCGTGGTCCCATGGTGTTTATACTTACATACTATTGTTTGTACAGATGAACGTGGTACCTTCAGGCGTTTGGAAATTGCTCCCAAGGATGAACCAGACTTGTGGAGGTCTACAATTTCTTTTCTGAGGTCTTGGCTGATTTCTTTTGATTTTTCCCATGATGTCAAGCAAAGAGGCACTGAGTTTGAAGGTAGGCCTTGAAATACATGCACAGGTACACCTCCAATTGACTCAAATGATGTCAATTAGCCTATCAGGAGTTTCTAAACCCATGACATCATATTCTGGAATTTTCCAAGCTGTTTAAAGGCACAGTCAACTAAGTGTATGTAAACTTCTGACCCACTGGAATTGTGATACAGTGAATAATAAGTGAAATAATCTGTCTGTAAACAACTGTTGGAAAAATTACTTGTGTCATGCACAAAATAGATGTCCTAACCGACTTGCCAAAACAATAGTTTGTTAACAAGAAATTTGTGGAGTTGTTGAAAAATGAGTTTTTGTAATTCCTGGGGTGTCTTCAGAACACACTAATTATTGGCATGGCTGGTCCTGTGTTTTTCTTTCATCATGTTTTATTGGCAAAACAAGGCCTAGACTCTCAGAGCACAGACCTATACATTAGACTGTAGCAGTAGTAGCTGCTTTGTGTTTCTCCAATAAGACATCAATAAAACAGGGAATAGCCTGACTGTCTATATGACTCACTTAACTGACTCTCAATGTTTACATGATCACTGTAATCCAATGCAGTGATGACGGGAAGTGTGTGTGTGTGTGTGTGTGTGTGTGTGTGTGTGTGTGTGTGTGTGTGTGTGTGTGTGTGTGTGTGTGTGTGTGTGTGTGTGTGTCACTCACAGTGTCTGTTCCTTCCACAGTTTGACCAGATCAGCCGTCAACCCAGCATCCAACAGCAGCCTACTGACCAGAGCCATATTACCTAGAGAGAAAGAATTTGTTACTGAAGTACCATCCGCAGTAGACCCCAAAGCAAACTGCAAAGTTGACACATAGGAGAAGATAGCTTGACCTTGTTTAGAAAACACTGAGGACATTGAGCTCCATTAGCTGACGATGAGGAAGATGGTAGGATCTACAGTAGCTGATACCCATTAGATGATGACCACTATAGAGGTTTTGAGTCACATAGAAGCATGACAACATCAGGTTCTAGGAAGTTCAGTCGATCAGGATGATATCACCCCCTAGCCAGACTAGACTAATCAAACGCCTATACCTCATTCGATCAGGCTGATGCCATCCTCTGACCTTCACAGGGCTATGGAACACCATGATATCACAGTGGTGGGAAACCGTCCTGACTCACCCCACTAACCACTCCCTCCTGGGTGGGTGTACTGCCTATTAATGCTGTATTGATCTAAAGCTACTCTTTCTTTAACCTTGACTGGCTATCGAACAAAACAGGTAGAGGAATTCCATCTGTGTGTGTGTGTGTGTGTGTGTGTGTGTGTGTGTGTGTGTGTGTGTGTGTGTGTGTGTGTGTGTGTGTGTGTGTGTGTGTGTGTGTGTGTGTGTGTGTGTGTGTGTGTGCGTGCAGAGGAATTCCATCTGTGTGTGTGCACGTGGTCATGTGTGTTGGTGCGTGGGACAGGCATGGTAACTTACATGGCTCTTCCACTGTGTTCCTGTCAATGAACTGGTTGAAGTCCAGGAGGAACTGGGTGTTGTTGTCCTTGTCCTTCAGGCCTTTGCAGTACTCCCTATTTCAATATGACATACATTAGATACATTTCAGTAGTCTCAAACATAACTCAACATCGGCACAACATCATACTCAACCCCTTTTATAACTTGTCCTCAATGCTATTCAGTGCTCCTCAATGCTGGCATAAACTGTGGATTAACTAGCTACTCTTGGCTGTAAGTAAACTACAGGACTATCAATGGTTGTATATGATCTGAGGTGGAGGAGATTCATATATGCTGCTGTAGCCAGTCACCTGGGGGCAATGAAGGTGTGTCCCAACTCATCAAACCTCTCCACCTGCAGAGTGTCCATGGCTGAAGAGAATAGACAGACATCTTTAGAACCTTACACACACTGTGGAGGAGGATACATGGCCTACACAATACATAGACTGATCATTATGAAAAGAGAGAACTGAAAAAAAAGATGAATGAGTGAAACAAGACATGACAGAAAGAGAGACAGTGATTATGGAGCTAAACTCCTAAACTCTTTTAAGCTTGGTATTGCCACTAGTCTGTCAGCATGACTTTTCACGGCTGATAGGACAGTACACTTTGCTGACTGTCTCTGTCAGGCCTTTCCTAGAACAAGGCAATCCTTAAACTCACTGACAAACCAACTGACACTGGTTCATAAAATCAAATCACATAAAATGGTATGTCACATGCTTAGATAGTGACACAAGGAATACATACACAGTGAATAACGAATAACATGGCTATATATAGGGAGTACAAAATAACATGCTATATACAGGGAGTACCAGTACCGAGTCAAATATGGAGGGGTGCGAAATAATTGATACATCTATGTACTGTACATATACTGTAGGTAGGTATAAAGTGAGTAGGCAACAGGATAGATAATAGACAGTATCAGCAGTGTACAGTGCATTCTCCCACATATTGATACGTTCCAGCCTTATTCTAAAATGGAAAAATCAACATGCTTCCTCATCAATCTACACACAATACACCATAATCACAAAGCAAAAACAGGTTTTTAGAAAATATTTTAAATGTATAAAAAAAATACTAATAGAAATACCTCATTTACATAAGTATTCAGACCCTTCGCTATGAGACTCGAGATTGAGCTCAGGTGCATCGTTTTTCCATTGATCATCCTTGAGATGTTTCTATAACTCAATTGGAGTCCACCTGTGGTAAATTCAATTGATTGGACATGATTTGGAAAGGCACACACCTGTCTATATAAAGTCCCACAGTTGACAGTGTCAGAGTAAAAACCAAGCCATGAGGTTGAAGGAATTGTCTGTAGAACGCCGAGAGAGGATTGTGTTGAGGCACAGATCTGGGGAAGGTTACCAAAAAATGTCTGCAGCATTGAAGGTCCCCAAGAACACAGTGGCCTCCATCATTCTTAAATGGATGAAGTTTGGAGTCATCAAGACTGTTCCTAGAGCTGGCCGCCCGGTCAAACTGAGAAATCAGGGGAGAAGGGCCTTGATCAGGGAGGTGACCAAGAACCCGATGGTCACTCTAACAGTGCTCCAGAGTTCCACTGTAGAGATGGGAGAACCTTCCAGAAGGACAACCAGAAGGGCAATCTCTGCAGCACTCTACCAATCAGGCTTTTATGGTAGAGTGGCCAGATGGAAGCCACTCCTCAGTAAAGGCACATGACAGCCCACTTGGAGTTTGTCAAAAGGCACCTAAAGGAGAGAAACAAAATTCTCTGGTCTGATTAAACCAAGATTGAACTCTTTGGCTTGAATGACAAGCATCACATCTGGAGGAAATTAGGCAATGCTCATCACCTGGCCAATACCATCCCTAAGGTGAAGCATGGTGGTGGCAGCATTCTATTCTAAAAACCTGTTTTTGCCTTGTCATTATGGGCTATTGTGGGTAGATTGATGAGTTAAAAACAACAACAACAAAAATTATCAATTTTAGAATAAGGCTGTAACGTAACAAAATGTGGAAAAAGATCTGAATACTTTCCAAATGCACTGTATGTATTGTGTGTGTGTGTGTGTGTGTAGCGTCTGTATGCATATGCATGATATACGGTTGTGTGGGCGTATGTAGTGTGTATGTGTGTGGGTGTGTGTATATGTGTGTTGGGGAGTCAGTGTCAGTATTTGTGAGTGTGTGGGTAAAGTCCCGTGCTTGTGCATAGAGTCAGTTCAAGAGAGTTGGTGCAAAAAAGGGTTAATGCAGGTAGTCAGGGTAGCCATTTGATTAGCTATTAACGGTCTTGTTTAGATGTCCTGTGGATTGTCAGGGTCCTGTTGGTTCCAGCCTGAGTGCATTGGTACCGCTTGGGCCTTCCTCTGACACCGCCTGGTATAGAGGTCCTGGATGGCAAGGAGCTCGGCCCATGCACTACCTTCTGTAGCGCCTTGCGGTCAGATGCCAAGCAGTTGCCATACAAAGCGTTGATGCAGCCAGTGAAGATGCTCTCGATGGTGCAGCTGTAGAACTTGTTGAGATGTGAGGGCCCATGCCAAATATTTTCATCTCAACCACAGACTGGTTACAGTGGTGACAAGTCAATGTGTGTCACACACACGCACGCACACGCACGCACACAGTTTTGGACAGAGATGAAGTGTGGTGTGGTGTGGAGAGTTAGAGAAGGTGTGGAGTGAGAATGAAGTGATCGAACAAACAGAAGAGGGGAAGAGGAATACTTGCCCTTCTGCCCTGTAGTGACCCCAGAGAGAGAGAGAGATGGGGGGGGTAGATAGAGAGAAAACAGAACCATTGGGATTCAGATGTCTTGCCAAATTGATATTACACCAATTAAAAAGTCTAGAAAAGGAAGGACAACTGATTTAAAACGACAGCACTATCAAAACTGTGAGGTGCTATCATGCAGAGACACGCAATAGAGCATAGTTCGTTCACAGATATCCACAGTTACTCCAGCACAGTGTTTGTCTCTCCTATAATTTCATACGTGACAATCCTTGGCTTGGGATTTTACTTTGCTCTATAGTTTCTACACTCGTAAAGACATCAATGTTCATCACCCCATCTTTTAAAAGAAGACATCATGAGAAACAATTCCATTAAACTCGATACAGTCATGTCAGCAGTCTGTGAAACCGTTTACTGATGGTCCAGTATCAAAAGGTTCATGAGTATCTGGTCCATAATCAAGGAAATTCTTATAGGCTCCCGAGTGGCGCAGCGGTCTAAGGCACTGCATCTCAGTGTTAGAGGCATCACAACAGACCCTGGTTCGATTCCAGGCTGTATCACAGCGGTCTAAGGCACTGCATCTCAGTGTTAGAGGCATCACAACAGACCCTGGTTCGATTCCAGGCTGTATCACAGCGGTCTAAGGCACTGCATCTCAGTGTTAGAGGCATCACAACAGACCCTGATTTGATTCCAGGCTGTATCACAACCGGCGGTGATTGGGAGTCCCATAGGGCGGCGCAAAATTGGCCCAGCGTCGTCCGGGTTAGGGTAGGCCGTCGTTGTAAATAACAATTTGTTCTTAACTGTCTTGCCTGGTTAAATCAAATAACTAAATAAATCATTTCAATAGCATGTTAAACATGACAGGTGGATTTGGGGCGTCTCCTCTAAGGACTTGGCAGGACAGGGATCACATGGACCTTAACTGCTCTTTCTATTACTCCCTATCACCGTAGATTAGTCATTCATTTTCCTGTCTTAGACTCTTTTCACTTCCTCTAGTTTCCCTCTGAATTAATATACTTCATCAAGCAAACACAGACACATGACCATGCAGAGACTGGAGGAGAGATAATGAAAAGTGAGATACACCAGAGAATACACTGAGTACTTGCCCCATGGAGCTGTATGGATCCAATAAAGGAGCAGATAGAGAGAAGACAGGAGGGGAACATTAAAGTCAACAGAGAGTTGGATGTAGAGGTGGATTTATCTTGTACATCAGAGGTACATGGTCCATGTGATAAAGCCACTATGAGCACCTATAAACCAGGTATGGGTAGAGAATGAGGTACAGACAGATTTACAGTCCAGAGGAAAGCCCTGGAGCAGAGTCAAGCTTTGTAGAAGGTAATATGTCCCCTCTGCCCTCAGATTCCAAGAGAGGGAACAGAGGAAAGAGTAATGGAAAGGATGAAGGTAGAGAGTGAGAGAGGGAACAAAGGAAGTATGAAGTGGGAAAGGGTTGGGAGACAGGGAGGGAAGAGAGAAACTCCTGAGCCCAGGAGAGAGAGCGAGCAGGAGAGGTAGAGCGGGGTGGTAGGATGGAAGGAGAGAGCGAGACAAAGGGAGAGACTGCAGGGAGGATCAAAGTATATGTGGTTAAGTCTATGAGTAGGAGGACTGGAGACTGGTCTAGAGGGCCACTCATTTCAATTCAATCCAAGGGGCTTTATTGGCATGGGAAACATATGTTAACATTGCCAAAGCAAGTGAAGTAGATAATATACAAAAGTGAAATAAACAATAAAATGAACAGTAAACATTACACTCACAGAAGTTCGAAAAAGCACTCTATAAATAAGGGCCAACGGCAAAACTCGCTGATCTGAGAGCAGAGTCGTTGAAGAATGTTTTGTTTGTGTTGATGTGTGTGTTTGTGTGTGTGTGTACTCACCCATAGCCTGTCTGATGGTGTCTCCCAGTTTGGCCTGTATGTAGTGTTCACTGTACATTGGCAGGACTAGGGCCAAGCTGGGGAAATAAAGGTATGGTCACTGTTGACAGACTAATGGCGATGCTTGGAAAAACATGTTCATCCAGAAGGTGACAGAACACTGATAATCTGCATAAACACATTTGAGTGATTGTTTTACTGTGATGGAAAGGGACAAAGAGTGCCCCCTACTGGCCAGATGTATATTATTCATGAAGGCGAGATCTAAGACAACTGTAATACTACAGCAACCTATCGTGTAATACAGCAACCTATCCAATGCTTTCAGATGGCCACTAGTTTCTAAGGCTACAGCTATGGGGTTAAGGGTTGTTTCTGAACTGGAATCAACATCTGTCAGTCCTCCTGCTCACCTATAGTCTGTTCCATTGACCTGAGCCCAGGTGTACGTCCTTACTCCTCTGTCGATGTATCTCTGTCAGAGAGCGCACACACATGCACACAAACACACACACAAGCACGCACACATGCACAATGCACGTGAAAACACATACACACACAAACATAAGCATTAAAACAGTCCTAATCCTAAATCATAAACAACATATAACTCACTTCCCCGGAAACCTTTCACTGTTTTCACTGGGAGATGACATCAGTGAGTCAGTATTAGTAACATATTTATCTGTAATTTGTGCTGATCTCACCTCATCCTGAGTTTTAACCAGAGTCTCTATGGTCTCTTCACCTGGGTTCCCATTTATCATAATTCTCCTGATCTACAGAGAGAGAGAGAGAGAGAGGAGAGAGAAATAACAAAATAAATCTAAAAATGTTTCTTCTTCAACTGTACCCTGTGTCAGATATCTGAATGGTTACAGGGTTTGATCTCTCTACCATTCTCTCTATAATCTAAAACACAGTGCACATCTGTACACCAGAGAGCGAGAGAGAGAGAGAGAGAGAGAGAGAGAGAGAGAGAGAGAGAGAGAGAGAGAGAGAGAGAGAGAGAGAGAGCGAAGAGAGAGGAATAACAACAAGGAGATTGTAGCACATACTGTATACGTTGAACTTCACTCCAACAGTATATATAAAGGAGAGAGAGAGACAGACAGAGTTGTGGTGTCCACTGCTCCTGTAAACATGTCCTCTCATTTACAGCCAGTCACTGTGTAAATCACACTCAATTAGATTTAGTAGGAGACAGGACACAACTAACACCTGTGTGTGTGTGTGTGTGTGTGTGTGTGTGTGTGTGTGTGTGTGTGTGTGTGTGTGTGTGTGTGTGTGTGTGTGTGTGTGTGTGTGTGTGTGTGTGTGTGTGTGTGTGTGTGTGTGTGTGTGTGTGTGTGTGTGTGTGTGTGTTTACCTGGACTTTGACGTCGTTCTCCAGTTCCGCATCGAGGAAGTCCAGAGTGACAGGCTCCTGGAATTTAGGGTTCTGAAGAGAGGAGGGTGTTTAGTCTGGTGGATGAGTTAGCATGACACACGCTCACGCACACAGACAGGCACACTCACTCAGGCAAGCAAGCACACACTCAGGCACGGACGCGTGCACACACACACACACACACACACACACACACACACACACACACACACACACACAAGGTGCCCATATATACATTTATTCAATATTTACAAGAAACCAGTGAATACAACATTACTATGGAGAAAAACACTGGGTTATTGTAGTAAATAAAGCTGGTTAATTCAGTAGAATGACCCTGTTTATATCGGTCCCTCTGAAGCATGTTGAGTTGTTATAGTGAGTTGTAACAGTGAGTTGTAATGAAATGCAGTAGTGTGTATGTTTTTCAGTGCTGGGTTCTTAGCATGGCTTCAGGCCAAACTGTAAAACTCTGCTCCTTACCCTTTGAATCATGTTCAACACAAGAGGATAACCTGTATAGTTGTATATACAATCAGACAGTTTATAAAGCTGAGAATCAATGCCAGGTAGGGGTTTACCACTGACTTGAATACTTCAAATCAAATCAACGTTTATTTGTCACGTGCGCCGAATACAACAGGTGTAGGTAGACCTTACAGTGAAATGCTTACTTACAGGCTCTAACCACCAGTGCAAAAAAGGTATTAGGTGAACAATAGGTAAGTAAAGAAATAAAAACAACACAAAAAAAACAGTGAAAAATAACAGTAGCGAGGCTACATACAGAAGCGAGGCTATAACAGTAGCGAGGCTATATACAGGCACCGGTTAGTCGGGCTGATTGAGGTAGTATGTACATGTAGGTATGGTTAAAGTGACTATGAATATATAATAAACAGAGAGTAGCAGCAGTATAAAGAGGGGTTGTGGGGGGCACACAATGCAAATAGTCTGGGTAGCCATTTGATTACCTGTTCAGGAGTCTTATGGCTTGGTGATGCAACCAGTCAGGATGCGCTCGATGTTGCAGCTGTAGAACCTTTTGAGGATCTCAGGACCCATGCCAAATCTTCTTAGTTTCCTGAAGGGGCATAGACTTTGTCGTGCCCTCTTCACAACTGTCTTGGTGTGTTTGGACCATTCTAGTTTGTTGGTGATGTGGACACCAAGAAATTTGAAGCTCTCAACCTGCTCCACAACAGCCCCGTCGATGAGAATGGGGGAGTCCTCGGTCCTCCTTTTCCTGTAGTCCACAATCATCTCCTTATTCTTGGTTATGTTGACGGATAGGTTGTTATTCTGGCACCAACCGGCCAGGTCTCTGACCTCCTCCCTATAGGCTGTCTCGTCATTGTCGGTGATCAGGCCTACCACTGTTGTGTCGTTTGCAAACTTAATGATCGTGTTGGAGTCGTGCCTGGCCATGCAGTCGTGGGTGAACAGGGAGTACAAGAGGGGATTGAGCACGCACCCCTGAGGGGCTCCAGTGTTCAGGATCAGATGTGTTGCTACCTACCCTCACTACCTGGGGGCGGCCCGTCAGGAAGTCCAGGATCCAGTTGCAGAGGGAGGTGTTTAGTCCCAGGATCCTTAGCTTAGTGATGAGCTTTGAGGGTACTATGGTGTTAAACGTTGAGCTATAGTCAATGAATAGCATTTTCACGTAGGTGTTCCTTTTGTCCAGGTGGGAAAGGCCAGTGTGGAGTGCAATAGAGATTGCATCATCTGTGGATCTGTTTGGGCTGTATGCAAATTGGAGTGGCTCTACGGTTTCTGGGATAATGGTGGTGATGTGAGCCATTACCAGCCTTTCAAAGCACTTCATCGCTACGGACATGAGTGCTACGGGTCTGTAGTCATTTAGGCAAGTTGCCTTCGTGTTCTTGGGCACAGGGACTATGGTGGTCTGCTTGAAACATGTTGGTATTACAGACTCAATCAGGGACATGTTGAAAATGTCAGTGAAGACACCTGCCAGTTGGTCAGCACATGCCTGGAGCACACGTCCTGGTAATCCGTCTGGCCCCGCAGCCTTGTGAATGTTGACCTGTTTAAAGGTCATACTCACGTCGGCTACGGAGAGCGTGATCACACAGTCGTCCGGAACAGCCGATGCTCTCATGCATGCCTCAGTGTTGCTTGCCTCGAAGCGAGCATAGAAGTGATTTAGCTCGTCTGGTATGCTCGTGTTACTGGGCAGCTCACAGCTGTGCTTCTCTTTGTAGTCTGTAATAGTTTGCAAGCCCTGCCACATAAGACGAGCGTCAGAGCAGATGTAGTATGATTCAATCTTAGTCCTGTATTGATGCTTTGCCTGATTGATGGTTCGTTGGAGGGCATAGCATGTTTTCTTTTACGCTCCGGGTTAGAGTCCCGCTCCTTGAAAGCGGCAGCTCTACCCTTTAGCTCAGTGCAAATGTTGCCTGTAATCCATGGCTTCTGGTTGGGGTATGTACGTACAGTCACTGTGGGGACGACGTCCTCAATGCACTTTTGCCTGGTATGTGTGTGTGTATGTGTGTGTTTTTGTGTGTGTTGCTTGTGTTGGTGGTTTAGTCTGTGCGTGTGTTGTCTTCATGCCTGTTTGAGTCTGTGTATGTGTGTTTCATACAGACCGACTGTACACAGTGTTAATGTCAGCAGCGAAACCCTCTGTGCGTATCAGTGACTTTATAATGTTATAATGTAAGTAGCAGCAGTAATCCACATCTACTCTGTTAAAGCACCAGTAAATGGATGGAACCTGATACGCTGGTCTAAAACAACGCTGCTCTACCTTTAGACTGCATACCCTTTATAGAAGGTTCATATGGATTTAGTTTCTGCAAAAGCTAGACACACACTGTGATTGTGATGGTTAATAAATGATCCTTACATTAGATGGAGAGAGAAAATACAGATGGAACAGTGGAGAAGGAGGAGGAAGATGAAGTGGATCTTAACATGAAAAAAATAACATCTATTTTGTTAGGAGCCAGGTCATTCGTGATACAAGTCAGTATTCGACGTCCATCGATATCTGAGGACGTCATGAGATGATGTGGAATCCGGCCACTAGGAGCAACAGTGAGTGCTGTTACTTTCAAGTAGGTAACAGTTTTGCTAGGGTGTTGTGGACAGGGTTGGGCATAAGCGTCTCCCTCTGATTCCAAAGGTTGCAAGTTTGAATCCAGCAATAGACAGTCGTTTTAGAGATTTTTTTTCAAGCCTATTCCAAACCTTAACCCTTACCTTAACCATTAGGAGTTAAACTAAACTTAACATTAAACACTTCAAAATGTGACATTTTGCAACAACTTCAAAATATGACGTTTGAAAAATGTCTAATTCTGACGTGAAACTGTGAGAGCTAGTTGCGTTAGAGGCCATTAGATGATACAGAAAATACATGCACATTGATAAACAGTCAAATCGTTTATTCTGTGGGAGGATGAAAGTATATGGCAGAGAAAGAAAGAGAGGGGGTAAGTGAGTGGGTGGGGGAGAGAGATCAAAATCCAACTCCAAATGTAGCAAGGGATTTATGTGATGAATATGAAATGGCTTTTCTATACAACCATAATCACATACAGACCGAAACACAAGAAAGAGAGAGAAAAGAGAGAATATGTTCAAATAGTCAAAGGTCACCCTCAATATTCACACACCCCTCTGTTTCTCTGATCACACATTTGCACAGACACGCACACAGGCACGGACACACACATCATACACAGTAAGATTGACAGGGTGTGTGTTTCAGGGTGGGCCCCCATAGGGGAGACCATAGACAGCACAGGGGTCCATGCCCTTTCACTGGATAATGGACATAATTTAAAAAGCATGTATATGGTGTGAATATAAATAGGAACTACAGTTTCAAGAATTGATCCAGGGAGAACGGCAAACCTGCAGCAGTACTAAGGAAGGACCCACTATAACCCTGGTCATGTCATCATGTGTTAGTTTAGTCACTGCTTCTCTCTGCCAAGACAGCTCTAGCTCCAATGACTTAACTCATCACAGGAAACTGCCTTATCTACAACATCTATCATTTCCTCTAGGACCCACCCTTCTCTCTCTCCCCCACTCCCTCTCACATACACACATAACCGCACACCCAAACGTCTCTAGTCACTTACATAACATAATAACAATATGACAGATGGATTAGTGGAAAGAAACCATTACATAGAAAATCTGAAAGAGTCTAAATAAACAGTGTGAAACATTGAGCTAATTATGTGACGTTAGTTTACTGGAGGTTAGTAACTAACTAATACTTACTAGTCACTATTCTTATCTATTCCTCCTGGAATGTAGGAGTGTAACGGCCGTCTGTTGAAGAAGGTGTGGACCAAAGCACAGCGTGGTAAGTGTTCATGTTTTTTATTAAAACTGAACACTGAGACAAAATAACCAAAAATAGAACAACACGAAAACAGTTCTGTCTGGTGCAGACACAAAACAGAAAACAACTACCCACAAAAACCATGTGGGAAAAAGCTACCTAAGTATGGTTCTCAATCAGAGACAACGATAGACAGCTGCCTCTGATTGAGAACCACACCCGCCAAACAACAAAGAAATACAAAACATAGAAAATGAACATAGAATGCCCACCCAAATCACACACTGACCAAACCAAAATAGAGACATAAAAAGCTCTCTACGGTCAGGGCGTGACAAGGAGTATAGCTGCTCATAGGGCTATAGCATCAGGAAATGCCATCACTTGACCACATTGTACTGTACACACACACTCTACTCAATGGTCTTACAGTTAAAGATCAGCACCTAAGTGCTAATAATCTAAGTCTATACTATATTCTACTATAGTACATCAGTGGAGGCTGCTGAGGGGAGGTCGGCTCATAATAATGGCTAGAACAAAGCAAATGGAATGGTATGAAACACATGGAAACCATATTTGATACCATTCCACTCCTTCCGCTCCAGCCATTACCACGAGCCCGTCCTCCCCAATTAAGGTGCCACCAACCTCCTGTGTAGTACATCTACTCTCTCTCTGTCCTACTGTCACCTCATGGAGAGTGATGGCACATGGCTTACTGAGTCTTGTCTTGCGGTTACAGATCCTTTTCTAACAGACACATACTGTAATGAGAGTGATGCAGGGAGTATTTCAGTGGGAGACATATTATTCTCCATTTGATAATAATAAGAATTCATAGGCCAGGCTCTTTTATCTAAATAGAATAAATGTTTAATCATATGTGGCCAGACAGGAATCAAACCATGACTGTTGCAATCCTCAACAAAGGTTTGCATGTGCTCTGCTTGTATGGGTAGTCTGTAGCATACGCTGATTATACCAAACATTAGGAATACATTGCCCTCAGAACAGCTTCAATGCATCAATGCATGGACGAGGTGTTGAAAGCGTTCCACTGGGATGATGGCCCATGTTGACTCCAATGCTTTCCACAGTTGTCCTTGATACACATATGAAACGGTTGAGTGTGAAAAACCCAGCAACATTGCAGTTCTTGACACAAACCAGTGTGCCTGGCACCTACTACCATACGCCGTTCAAAGGCACTTAAATCTTTTGTCTTGCCCATCTGAATGGTACACATACACAATCCATGTCTCAATTGTCTCAAGGCTTTAAAATCCTTCTTTGACTTGTTTCCTCCCCTTCATCTACACTGATTGGAGTGGATTTAACAAGTGACATCAATAAGGGATCATAGCTTTCACCTGGATTCACCTGGTCAGTCTGTTATGGAAAAAGCTAGTGTTCTTAATGTTTTGTATACTCAGTGTATATCCAACTAGCTCTCAGTTTCACATCAGAATTAGATGTTCATTAATGTTTCTCAAACTTTTTAGGGTTAAAGTTAAGTTTTTAAGGTCATGGTTAAGTTTAGGCATTAACTCGGAAATCTTAAAGTAATGCATTAACTTCAAATGGTTAAGCTAAGGGTTAAGGTTTGGGATAGGCTTAAAACAAAAATAACTTTCTATCGCATGATTTCAACTTGCAACCTTTGGAAAAAGAGGCAGATTCTTACGCCATCCCCGTCCACGATGCCCTAGCAAAACCCGAAACCTACTTGAAGGTAACAGTTCTCACTGTTGCCCCTCGTGGCCGGTTTCCACATCATCGCTTGACGTCCTCAGACGTGGGTGGACGTCGAATACTGACTTGTGTCATGGGTGACCTGGCTCGTATATCAGCATGGTTCAAATCACATTAGTCAGACCAAGGCCTTCTGATGGCATTCATCTCTGATCCCCTCTCTGTAATGTGAAGCCTGCTCCAAAACCTGACTAACACACTCACACAGATGGTTCTTCCATAGGAAACGTATACAACACTCTACAAGACCCCCAGTCACTTTGAAATGGTTCCCTTTGAAAGAGGCTGCATGCCTTCACACACATGCATGCACTCCATGTGTATGCTGTGTGTTGGTCAGTGCCTGTGTGTGTATGTATAGATTGGATCCATGAGTGTGTATCCATTTTGATTAGCCTCTACTATAGCAGAACATAGTATAGGCTGTGGCTGGATGAGATGTGAACATGTGTCCCAGGAGAACTAAAACTCAGATCCAGAGAGGCCCCCCTCTGAACACAACATGCCCCAAAAGAGAGCCTGGGCCTGGGCCACACACGGCCCCATGTAGCCTGTCAGAGGTCAGGAGAGGAGGAAAAGAAAGTGGAGGAGGAATAGAAGAGGTAGGGATGAATCGAAGAGGTAGGGAGGAGCAGTGTGTTGTGTTTCTCTAAAAGTGGGTCAGAACCATCATGGTGGCCTAGTGGCTAGATATACTGCTACGATCATGTGTGTGTTCATATGAACATGCATAAGATCCACAGCAGTCATAGCAGCACCTCAGGATCATCAGTCTACTCTGTATGAGTTGGGATTGTAAACCGTGTTAACAGAATAGAAGAGGTAAGAATAGAACATACCTTAGGTTGGAGGTTGGGGTGTAGCAGCACATATCCGTTGGGGTCGATGGCAAAATAATATCCATTAGGTCCGATCTAAGAAACGGAGGTACAGAGAGGGTTGGGGGAGACAGTTGTTCATAGGCTGTACGCCATAGGGAACATTGATGTCTTCTCAATACATCACTGTTCTGGATTATTAAAGTATCATCAACATGCTTGAGTTGATATGAGAGAGGGTAGAGCTGTCACAGGTAACACTGAGACTGAAGAAAGAGAATAAGGAGTGTTCTGGTGTGTTAGTGTGTGTGTCACTCACAGTGTAGCGCGGTGTGAGCTTCTTGATGTCATCTAGTGACACGTCAATCCCCATCACGCCTAGGATCAACTGGTTCTGAATCTGAGAGAGAGGGAAAGAGGGGGAAAGAGGCAAGGAGATCAAAATGAAAATGTCAAATCACAGTCTGAATAGTAAGAGTCGTGCTAATTTAGAGGATATTGGCGTCTAATGCTGGGATGGGATTATCTGAAAAACGGTCCCGTGAGGCCCAGTTGGTAGAGCATGGCGCTTCCCAAGCGGGACCAGTAAAAAAAAAAAATGCACTCACTACTGTAAGTCATTCTGGGAAAGAGCATCTGTGTAAACGTAAAGAGTTTGTTTTCCTGGTTGTGTATGTGGATTACCTCTATGCCCAATTCATCTTTATACTTGGTCTTGTTGAAGACAGGTAGGGTTCCTGTGATGACCAGACCTAGCTCCTAATACACACACAGACAAAGAAAGCTAAATTAAAGTCATCGTTGTTGGGTTTCAGAAGCTTCCAGCATAGAGTTAGATTTTGGTGAGGTGCATTGTGGGATTGGAGGAAGTGATGTCATACCAGAGCGTCGAGGTAGACATTAGTCCACTGGACCTGCTTGGCCAGCTGGTCAGCTAAAACCATGGGTCTGCCCAGTACATCCAGGTACTCCTAGAACACACACATACATACTCTCCTTCAAATACACACCTTAAAGACAAAGTCAATCACAGACACACGTCTGGGACAACATTAAACACACACACACATGTTCATGCACATTGCTTCTCACTTGAGTGTTGATGCGTATGGCTCCAATTGAGGGAATCTCATAGAAGTATCCTGGGAGAAACAGAGAATGGGCTAAGATCAGGATATTAATTATATGAGTAGACCAAAATGGACCTCAAATCATACACAGCTGTAGCAGTGCTTCAATATTACAAACAACAACAACATACCTTTATTAGCGCAGGCCATCCACTGGACTGGACCTTTATCATAGTTGTGCTGACCTACTGAGAAGGTGAAGATACGCACCTAGAACACAGGAACATATGCATCTGTTATAGCAACATCCACATTGAACCGTATTGTGTGTGATGGAAGTTAATCAACCATAGTTAGGTATTGTATGAACCAAGCCACTGTGAGGTTATTATGAGCCATAGAATGTTAAATCCTGCTCGTGGGAGGGTTACTGTTATATTGCACGCAGTGTGTTGTTTTGTGAAGACCTGGGGGTGGTGTTACCATGCTCTCTCTAAACCCCATCATACCCATTTCCTTTCATGTGCTTAGCAGCGAGAACAGTTTTAGCTTTGGTAGAGTCATCACCACACTTCATATCTGCTTGTTAGTCCCCACAAGGTCAAACGCTATTTCTAGTGGGTTTAGGGTTAAGGTTAGAATTAGTGTTAGGTTTAGGGTTAGGGTTAGGAGCTAGGGTTAAGGTTTAGGGTGTGTGTGTGTGTGTGTGTGTGTGTGTGTGTGTGTGTGTGTGTGTGTGTGTGTGGGTGTGTGTGTGTGTGTGTGTGTGTGTAATAATCATTGCTCTCCGCCTGTATAAACAATAGGTTCAGCACACAGAATAGTTCCTCTTGATCCAACGCATTACTCTGCGTTTACTAGAAGGGTCACCGACTAGGTGGATTATACATTAACGTGTGTGTGTGCGTTCAACTGTACCTTCTTGTCAGAGTTGTATTCCTGAAGTATGGCCGATGCTCTCTCCTCTCCTCCGTCAGTGAACAGCATGATGATCTTGTTACAGTTGGCTCTAGTGATGTTAGTCTGCACAGAGAAAACACACCAGGTAGAGAACAGGGGTTGCTAACCCCCATCCTAACACACCACCACCAAATCCTGTAATCAAGGTACTGGTAAGAAGCAGATGACAAAAATCAGGGTTTTAGAAGACTGGAGGAGGGTTGGACACGCAGGTTGGCGTTTATTGTCATGAAACTTGCCCTGGAGTCATAACTGCAGATTGGTCACTAGCTGGCACAGCCACAAAGTCATATAATCAGATGTTAAACCTAATCCTAACATTAACCCTAACCTTATGCACACTGCTAACCCTTAAATTAAGATCAAAAAGCACATTTTAGTTTTCATACATTTTTACAATATAGACAATTTTGACTTTGCAGCGTGCCCATCTAGCGGTAATGGCTATGTTCTGCAGCAGAGGTCAGTGTCTGACAATAATCTATCATACGAGAAAGAGCAGAGCTCAAAGGTAACAGTTTGTACATTTTACATGAAGTGCAGTATGTTCCTGAAGTATCAAAGTAAAATAACAAGGAGCAGGGCTGTCGTTACACTGTACATCTATTATTACTACAGTGTTATGAACAGAGCATAGGGCCTCTTACTGCATAGAGCTGTTCGAAGGCAAACTCAAATCCCTTGGTGTAGTTGGTGATGCCTTTAGCAGAGATGTTCTGAACAGCATCCTTCAGGATCTTCTTATTCCTCACGTTGGCCTGGACCAGGTGGTCAAAACACGCTGTGTTATTCACCCTGGTGTTGAACTGGTAGAGGGAGACAGATAGGGGTTAGACAAACGCACGCACACAGACACACATACTGATTACCCACACACACACCTGGCCTTGACTATTATCATGCAGTGGTAAACAGACACATTCATCAAGTGTTGCTAATTACTTTGCATCCTATCAGGATCATGAGCTGGTACCATGGAAATGAGACTCCCTCTACCAACTCACTCTCATTAGAGTGGAAATATCACGCACGCACAAATGCACACACACACATTTACACACACACGGCGGCAGGTAGCCTAGCGGTTAAGAGCATTGAGCCAGTAACCAAAATGTTGCTGGTTCGAATCCCAAAGCCAGCAATGTGGAAAAATATGCCATTTTGTCCATGAGCAAGGCAGTTAACCCCCAACTGCTCCCAGGCCTGGTGACGTTGATTAACCTCCTAAGGTTGATGCCCTAGCCCCTGTGAAAAACTATTCAGCATCATATAAAAATCGACCAGCTTAAGCTAGAGATACACTGTGTCTGTTTTCTTGCATTGGATGAGTCTCAATCCGCTGAATCCGCCTATGTAACACTTCCATATCTGCGGTGAAATGCGACAGAGCTATAGCGGTGTTTGTCAGACCATGAGACAACCCGAAAATCGGTCTTCTCACAAAATCGTCTGTAGTGTCCAACCGGTTTGGCCTACAAACTATTACCTCTCTAAGGTAAGATGAGACTCTCACGAACATGACAGTGTTCTACGATTTGCTTTAAGACCCCCACAAGCGTTGTGGGACTCATCTGATGTCGACACAGGTGACCTACCAGTTTGGGCTTCACACTAATATGACCCATCTGTGTAAAGGTGAGACTCTTGTTTTGCTTTAGAAGGCCCACAGGCTTCAAAAGACTCGTCTGAGGGTCCAAAAAAGTATTTGAAAAGTATTCAGACCGCATGAACTTTTCCACATTTTGTTAAGTTACAGCCTTATTCTAAAATGGATGAAATTGTTTTTCCCCTCATCAATCTACACACAATACCAGATAATGACAAAGTAAAAACAGGTTTTTAGAAATTTTAGCAAATTTTAGCAAAACAAATTTGAAATATCACAATTACATAAGTATTCAGCCCCTTCACTCAGTACTTTGTTGAAGCACCTTTGGCAATATTTACAGTCTCGAGTCTTCTTGTGTATGACACTAAAAGCTTGGCACACCTGTATTATGGGAGTTTCTCCCTTTCTTCTCTGCAGATCCTCTCAAGCTCTGTCAGGTTGGATGGACAGCGTTGCTGGACAGCTATTTTCAGGTCTCTCCAGAGATGTTCGATTGGGTTCAAGTCCGGGCTCTGGCTGGGCCACAAGGACATTCAGAGACTTGTTCGAACCCACTAATGCGTTGTCTAGGCTGTGTACTTTGCTCCGTTCATCTTTCCTTCAATCCTTACTAGTCTCCCAGTCCCTGCCTCAAAAAAACATTTCCACAGCATGATGATGTGGTAATGTTTTCACCGTAGGGATGGTGCCAGATTTCCTCCAGACATGACACTTTGAATTCAGGTCAAAGAGTTCAATCTTGGTTTCATCTGACCAGAGAATGTTGTTTCTCATGGTCTGAGAGTCTTAAGGTGCCTTTTGGCAAACTCCAAACTGGCTGTCATCTGCCCTTTACTGAGGAGTGAGTTCTGTCTGGCCAATCTACCTTAAACGCCTGATAGGTGGAGTGCTGCAGAGATGGTTGTCCTTCTGGAAGGTTTTTCCATCTCCACAGAGGAACTCTGGATCTCTGTCAGAGTGACCATTAGATTCTTGGGGTCACCTCCCTGACCTAGACCAACTCTAGGAAGAGTCTTTGTGGTTCTAAACTTCTTCCATTTTAGAATGATGGAGGCCACTGTGTTCTTTGGGACCTTCAACGCTGCAGACTTTGTTGGTACCCTTCCCCAGATCTGTGCCTCGACACAATCCTGTCTCGGAGCATTCTGACTGGTTGCATCACTGCCTGGTATGGCAATTTCTCGGCCTCTGACCACAAGGCACTACAGAGGGTAGTGCGTACGGCCCAGTTCATCACTGGGGCTAAGCTGCCTGCCATCCAGGACCTCTACACCAGGCAGTGTCAAAGGAAGGCCTTAAAAATTGTCAAAGACCCCAGCCACCCCAGTTATAGACTGTTCTCTCTACTATCGCATGGCAAGCGGTACCGGAGTGCCAAGTCTAGGACAAAAAGGCTTCTCAACAGTTTTTACCCCCAAGCCATAAGACTCCTGAACAGGTAATCAAATGGCTACCCGGACTATTTGCATTGTGTGCCCCCCACAACCCCCCCCCCTCAACCTGTCTTTTTACGGTGATGCTACTCTCTGTTTATCATATATGCATAGTCACTTTAACTATACTATCATGTACATACTACCTCAATAGGCCGACCAACCAGTGCTCCCGCACATTGGCTAACCGGGCTATCTGCATTGTGTCCCGCCACCCACCACCCACCAACCCCTCTTTTACGCTACTATGTCCATCATATATGCATAGTCACTTTAACCATATCTACATGTACATACTACCGCAGTCAACCTGACTAACCAGTGTCTGTATGTAGCCTCTCTACTTTTATAGCCTCGCTACTGTATATAGCCTCGCCACTGTTTTTCACTGTCTTTTTACTGTTGTTTTTATTTCTTTACTTACCTATTGTTCACCTAATACCTTTTTTGCACTATTGGTTAGAGCCTGTAAGTAAGCATTTCACTGTAAGATCTACATTGATTGAGAGAATGCCAAGAGTGTGCAAAGCTGTCATAAAGGCAACGGTTGGCTATTTGAAGAATATCAAATCTAAAATATATTTTGATTTGTTTTACACTTTTTTGGTTACTACATGATTCCATATGTGTTATTTCATAGTTTTGATGTCTTCACCATTATTCTACAATGTAGAACATAGTAAAAATAAAGAAAAACCCTGGAATTAGTAGATGTGTCCAAACGTTTGACTGGTACTGTATCTGTACTGTTTAGTGACAAAAATAAGGGGTCTTTCTTATGTCTCATATATTGGACAGACACTTCAGAAAAAACTTTCTGTAGATTTTCTGGGGACTCTCTTTTGTTCCATGCAGTGAATCTGTTATTCAATGTGTTTGTATGGGCTAATAGCAGTAAGGCCAAAAATATTTTTTCATCAAATATGTTTTTAAATATATTTTTGGGGTACTTTAAGGGGTCTTAAAATTCCTAATCAAATAGAAAAATATCCTTGGTATGACCTTAAAACAATTCCATATAGGTTAGTAGTACCCTCACCCCTCCCCCGGCTTAGACTCTTATGGATTAAGGCAGCCCCCAGTACCTCTCTGATTCAGAGGGGTTGGGTTAAATGCGGAAGACACATATTAGTTGAATGCATTCAGTTGTGCAATTGACTAGGTACCACCCCCTTCCCCCCGCACACACCTTGGCAGCCAAGTCAACAGTGCTCTGAAACCTGCACAGACCTATTGTACCTACAGCTACAAGACAGACAAAACACTGACAATGTTGTGATCATAGTAATTATATGATGCAGAGAGGCTGGGCCAAAAGTTGGCTGTACTGTCTTTCTAAACAGTGCTGCAACCCATTGATCTGTACCAATCAATGTGCCACTGTTAATCAGCCAATGGCGAGAGCAGATATACATGCATCCATGGAGACAAGCAGAATCTGGCTAGGTGTGTGTGCGTGCATATCTGCGTCTGTGTGACAAGCTTGATATTTATAACTGAGTGACGGACTCCACTTGGAAGAATAATTTGAAGGCTTCTACCTGACCTGAAGACTAAGCTTAGAAGCCAGGATGGACACACATGCACACACAAGTATGTTTTACTATACTTGTAGGTTCCAAAAAATAATATTCCCATTCAAAATCCTATTTTCCTTAACCCTAAACCTAACCCTTAACCCAACCTTAATCCCAAAACCCTAACCCTGAAACTAAATCTAACCCTATGTCACGACTTCCGCCGAAGTCAGCTCCTCTCATTGTTCGGGCGGCGTTCGGCGATCGACGTCACCGGCTTTCTAGCCATCGCCGCTCCATTTTTCATATGTCCATTTGTCTTGTCTTGTTCCATACACACCTGGTTTTCATTTCCCCAATCAATCTACTTGTATTTAACCCTCTGTTTCCCATCATGACTTTGTGTGTAATTGTTTCATGTTATGTGGTGTTTGATTTATGCGCTTGACTTTTATTTATGTTCCGTGTTTTGAGCCTGTTTGATTATTGTAGTGCTCTCGTTTTGGAACGGAAAATAAATGTGCGCCTAACACTAACACTAACCCTAACCTATACCCTAACTCATAACCCTAAACCTACACCCTAACTCATAACCCTAAACCTATACCCTAACACTAACCCTAACCTATACCCTAACTCATAACCCTAAACCTACACCCTAACTCATAACCCTAAACCTATACCCTAACACTAACCCTAACCTATACCCTAACACTAACCCTAACCTATACCCTAACTCATAACCCTAAACCTACACCCTAACTCATAACCCTAAACCTATACCCTAACTCATAACCCTAAACCTATACCCTAACTCATAACCCTAAACCTATACCCTAACACTAACCCTAACCTATACCCTAACTCATAACCCTAAACCTACACCCTAACTCATAACCCTAAACCTATACCCTAACTCATAACCCTAAACCTATACCCTAACTCATAACCCTAAACCTATACCCTAACTCATAACCCTAAACCTATACCCTAACTCATAACCCTAAACCTATACCCTAACTCATAACCCTAAACCTATACCCTAACTCATAACCCTAAACCCTAACTCATAACCCTAAACCTATACCCTAACTCATAACCCTAAACCTATACCCTAACTCATAACCCTAAACCTATACCCTAACTCATAACCCTAAACCTATACCCTAACACTAACCCTAATTGTAACACTAACCTTAAATCTAACCCCTAAGCCTAAAAAACGATTTTTCTTTGTGGGGACTGGTGAAATGTCGCCACTCCTCTGAATCTTGTTTTTTTGTGAGGACTTCTGGTCCCCACAATGATAGTAAAATCAAACCACACACACACACTTACACACACTCTCATAATAAAATGTGCTCTTTTATCACCTAATCTATTAAATGGAGAGGAGGGTGAGAAGGAAGGTGGGATGGAGAGAAATAGAAAGTGAGAGGGAGAAAGGGAGACAGGGAGGGGATGAGATAGAGGTGTGTAAATGAGACAGCATTGCTCTTCCATCAGGGTCTAATTCATTAATGCTAGAACCCATGCTAAGAAACACTTCACAGCCTTATCCATTGCATCAGACAATTTAGTGAGCATGCTGAACATTCATGTAAATGTGAACATTTCAATAGGTGGTATATCTCAGACTGGGTTGGGGTTGGATTGCAGATGACACTGAGCAGAGAGCTAATCTCTACTCCCTAATCCCAGTCTATACAGCCTCCCTGTTCACTTAGACCACAGGACCACCTATCTGCAACTGGCTACCTAACAACACTGAACTGGCTAGAAACAAAACTGGACACACACACAATAAGACAAAGACATCTGTATCCGTCTGACAATGTAAGGGACGTGTGTGTGTTGAAATGTCAGTTTAGTACTTAGGCTGCTGTTAATGAGTGGGGATGTATGGGTCAAATTAGAGATACATTATTTAGTGTCAGGTTACAACACCCACAGGACAAGAGAAGGGTGTGTGTTTGTGTTTCTGCACACAATGTGGTACTAGGGGGACACCAGCTGTACCAGTTGATTTAATAACTGACAATAACAATACTCCAGCCTTTTGGAGACCGCAACTGGTTTCTTAGTGTGCATGTAAACACAACTGTAGAATGTCTTACTGTGGACATGGTGCAGTTGTGTTGTTTTTATCAGGGTTTATTAATGCATTAGTGTTGTTTTCAACCTCTGGGTTTTCTAGTTGGTTCTAGTTGAGTGTAATCTGAGTTCATCTTTGAGAGATAAAGAAAGAGAGAGGGAGATATAGAAAGAGAGAGTGATGGATAAGTATTTCCCATGGTTCTCTGCATGGCACTCTAGGGCTGTTGTAGCAGCCTGATCACTAGGAATAGACTTTGATTTTGGACATTTGAAAAGGTCCTGAGAACATCGGTATATTTACCTTCCTGGATACTCACCAAAACAAAATAAAATAAATTGCCCAGCACTGGGCGTGAACTCATAATACTCAGCACCAAAGCACACAGCTCAGACCACTGCACTACAGCAATTTACAATGCTATTGCAAGCCGTGAGAATACTTTATGGTACACTATGAGAAAAAATGTTCTACCTATGGGGAAAACCGAAACCCCCTTTTGGAACCATTTTTTAACCACACGCAATTAACCCTGTAACCACGCGGAATTAATATATCAAAAATAGATGTTCTTCCATAATGCGTCAAATTTCAAAGGGAAACTATGAGATCTTGTTGGGTATCGTGGGGGGTTCAATCCCTTGCCCATACATGGAGTGGTCCTGGGCAGTTTTAATCGCACTCCCCAAATGGAGCAGATCATTAATGGCCTGTTTTAAAGAGAGGCAGAAAATCTATATTTCATTATTTCTCAACCATCTCTCTCTCATCTCTCTCTCTCTCTCTCTCTCTGTCTCTCTCTCTCTTTTCTCTCAACAGGAAATGTGGATTATAGATAATCAACATTTTGGTAGAAATGAATACATTTCTTGTAAGGGAAAATCAAGTCTGAAAGTGGAAATTACAAACTTCGGAAGCCTTTTTAAACCTAAAATACACTACAAGCTTTAACCTTTTACTGCAGTGGGCTAAATCAGGTTCATACAGAGTGATTCTTGGTAGTCTAAAACAAACCTACTTTGAATCAAAAGCATACAACTCACACTCTGTCACGCCCTGATCTGTTTCACCTGTCCTTGTGCTTGTCTCCACCCCCTCCAGGTGTCGCCCATCTTCCCCACTTATCCTCTGTGTTATGTTCTGTTAATTACTGATGTCCCCTTTAAGAAGGAGCACCCTTGGTCATGCGCAGTGTTGTTCTATGTTATTCTGGTACTAACTCGTTTTAGTAAATGTGAAGCTCCAGTTCAATTTCTTGTATTCAGAGTCTTTCTTATTATATAAATAAGTAATAAGAGCTAAGACACTACACTCTGGGTATTTATACCTGTGTTTTCTGTCTGTCTGTGCCAGTTCGTCTTGTTTGTCAAGCTTACCAGTGTTCGTCCTGTCTGCTCCTGTCTATTCCCTGCCTTGCTTTTTCTCGACCTCCTGTTTTTTGACCCTTGCCTGTCCTGATCCTGTACCCGCCCGCCTGACTACTCTGCCCGTCCCTGAGCCTGCCTGCTGTCCTGTACTTTTGCTCCTACTCTGGATTATCGACCCCTGCCTGCCTTGACCTGTCGTTTGCCTGCCCCTGATGTTACAATAAACATTGTTGCTTTACACAGTCTGCACCTGGGTCTTACCTTGATTCCTGATACACACATGGTTATGGGAAAGCTCTCATGCAACAGGGTGATCAAATGAAGATCCTACCTCTGTATGTACAGTTCCTTCAGAAAGTATTTACACCCCTTGACTTTTTCCACATTTTGTTGAGTTACAGCCTACATTTAAAATGGATTAAAGTTACATTTTTGTCATTGGCCTATACACAATACCCCATAATGTCAAAGTGGACTTATGTTTTTCAAAATATTTACAAATTCATTAAACATTTTAAGCTGAAATGTCTTGAGTCCATAAGTATTTAACCTCTTTTGTTATGGCAAGCCTAAATAAGTTCAGGAGTAAAAATGTGCTTAACAAGTCACATAGTAAGTTGCATGGAATCACTCTGTTTGCAATAATAGTGTTTCATGTGATTTAATAATGACTATCTCAGCTCTCTACATACAATTTTCTGTAAGGTCCCTCAGTCGTGTAGTGATTTTCAAACACAGATTGAACCACAAAGACCAGGGAGGTTTTCCAATGCCTCTCAAAGAAGGACACCTATTGGTAGATGGGTAAAAATAAAAAAGCAGACGTTGAATATCCCTTTGAGCATGGTGAAGTTATTAATTACACTTTGGATGGCGTATCAATACACCCAGTCACCACAAAGACACAGGCGTCCTTCCTAACTAAGTTGCCGAAGAGGAAGAAAACCGCTCAGGGATTTCACCATGACACCAATAGTGATTTCAAAACAGTTACAGAGTTTATTGTCTGTGATAGGAGAAAACTGAGGATGGATCAACAACATTGTATTTACTCCAAAATACTAACCTAAATGAAACAGAGTGAAAATAAGGAAACCTGTACACAATTAAAACATTCCAAAACATGCATCGTGTTTGCAACAAGGCACTAAAGTAATACTGCAAAAAATCTGGCAAAGCAATTCACTTTTTTGTCCTGAATACAAAGTGTTATGTTTGGGGCAAATACAATACAACACATTACTGAGTACCACTCTCCATATTTTCAAGCATAGTAGTGGCTGCATCATGTTATGGGTATGCTTGTAATCGTTAAGGACTGTGGAGTTTTTCAGGATAAAAAAGAAACGGAATGGAGCTAAGCACAGGCAAGACCCTAGAGAAAAGTCTGCTTTCCACCAGACACTGGGAGATTCATTCATATTTCAGTAGGTCAATAACCTAAAACACAAGGCCAAATCTACAATGGAGTTGCTTACCAAGAAGACAGGGAATGTTCCTGTATGGTAGATCTAAATATTTGACTAAATCTACTTTAAAATCAATTGCAAGACCTGAAAATGGTTGTCTAGCAATTACATTTTGTGTTATCCATTTTGAATTCAGGCTGTAACACAACAACATGTGGAATAAGTCAAGGGGTATAAATACTGAAAATGGTTGCCTAGCAATTACTCTTTTTTTAAACTATTTTGAATTCAGGCTATAACACAACAAAATGTGGAATAAGTCAAGGGGTATGAATAGTTTCTAAAGGTTCTGTATGTATGTATACTTACATAAACTACGTTGACATAGTCATCATCAGACAGAGTCTCCAGCATCTCACTGACTGAGGTCTTGATCAGCTTCAGAGTCAGACCAGACACACTGCCACTCCTATAGACATTTAAGCAGTTTAATCCGTCTATCGACATGTCTGTAGACAATTGTCGTAGTGACATCATGAACATTCTATTGTCGTTGTCGTTATGATAAAGTATACACACAAAAACGACAGGCTGCATGACATCAGTAGCCTGGTGCTCCAAATAGCATACTTTCTCTAGTTATAAACCCATCCGTTTAAAAATTAATTAAGTAAATGCCAAACTAGCAAGCCAGGCAACTAAAAACTATTTTCTAAACAATATTTTAAAATGTTGCTAGCTAGCTCATTAGCTAGCTGTCTATCCAGTTCAAATAATGACCAGAGTATAGCTGACAATGTCTTAACTTAAGCTACTTATTAGTCATTATTAGAGGAAAATAAACTCACAAAAACATAATTATTTACAAGATAATGGCGAGCTTACAGAAAATAGCTTACTGACACAGTGTGACGAAATAGAAGTAGGTCATTCTATCAGAGAATTTTAGAACTCATGCATCATCTTGTCACAGGAGGATTTGGTCTGGTTGCTGTGGCAGTCCGGTAACCACGACAACGGACGTTGCAACAGTCGCAGAGACTTAAACTTCTTTAATGTCTGTGCGACAAGGAAACTGACATTCGCAGCGACAGTATACAGACATTCACCGTAGTATAAATGAAATGTCATTTTGACCAGCGACACTATAATTGTCTAATATTTGTTAGACCAGGTGTAAACTGGCCTTTAGATTCAACCCAAAGAATTAGAATGATGAAGTTATATTTATATGATTAAACCTAAAACTACACTGCAAGATACAAGAGGGAGGTACTCTGGTATACTGTACTATGTTGGGCTAGTATGTTGGGCTAGTAGGGTTAGTAGGGTATAGTGTTACTATGCGGTAATGCATGTTGTGACTCACGCGTCCACTAGGATCAGCATGTCCTTGGGAGAGGCAGCTCCCTGAATGTACCTACACACACCAACACGCACGTCACATACATACAGAGGTTATAAGTATACTCACAGTACACACAGAGGTTATAAACACAATACATACAGAGGTTATAAACACAGTTGTAGGTGCCTGAGCAATGGAGCAAACGGAGCAGCTGCACCCCGACTTTCAAAAGAGCGGGTCAAATATTTGTTTTTGCACCCCACTGTTTTACCAGAAAATGATCATGATCCATTAGGTAATTTGTCATTTTCAATGTTTAGCAATGTTTTGAGCTAGTCTGTATTAAAATAGATATGTCCATTTTATATATCATGTACAGTAATAACTAACAGATTGTATTTTGCACCCCTCCCCCATCGCCTCAAGATGAATGGTTTTGACCACTGAAGTTTTTTCTCTCCAGCGAGCCATTGTTTTGGTTCAGTGCAGATAGAAAGCACTCGCTGCACCACTGGTGTTTAAAATCAAAAGGCACTTGCAAAATATTATTTTTTATTTATTTTGTTGTGCTGTTGTTACATTTGTATCGTTGTTTCAATTCCAATGGTGTCGGTCCAATGGTGATGTTACACATATATTGAGCTGCATGCACCACAAGTAAATTCATTGTATCATTTCACTTTTCCTGTAAGAGCCATGATCTGATTAGGCTTCGCTGTAGCGCAGACTTCATTAGCAGAAAACTGCATGTCCGGTAGCTCGCGGGCTGTCAATGAGCAGCTCGCAAGTAGATAGTGAGAAATAATCAGTAGGCCTAATTTACATTATTAAATCTGTTAAATAGTTTAATCTTCAAGCTGTTCAGGAATTTAACACCATTCTGCCTTTTGCCATCTATTTTCCCAACTTCAATCAGTTAAATCACATTGTTAAAATGTTTTGGTAACACTTTACATTAAGTTGCCCCAATTTCTATGTAAATACACTGTAACAACATAGTAGTTACATAGGTTTTACCATGTAATGACATAGTAATAGGGTTGTTGCTGAATCAGTTATTAGATAATTGGAGCAAGGAATATCTAATTACACATTCACTTGCTGAACGTTTATTCCACATGTGGAGCTACTGATGTTACAACACATTCTCTTGTTCGACTATGTAATTCATGTTTTGTAATTACACATTTGAAATCACCTGTGAATTGCCATGATAATAACACAAACCAAAATATGATGCCCATGAACACAGTGCATACAATGGTTATGAACTCTTATTGACATACAGTATATTATATGTACAGTTGAGGCAAAAAGTTTTGAGACTGACACAAATAATAATTTCCACAAAGTTTGCTGCTTCAGTGTCTTTAGATATTTTTGTCAGATGTTACTATGGAGTAATGAAGTATAATAACAAGCATTTCATTAGATTCAAAGGCTTTTATTGACAATTACGTGAAGTTGATGCAAAGAGTCAATATTTGCAGTGTCTTTTTAAAGTCTTTTTAAAGACCTCTGCAATCCACCCTGGCATGCTGTCAATTAACGTCTGGGTCACATCCTGACTGATGGCAGCCCATTCTTGCATAATCAATGCTTGGAGTTTGTCAGAATTTAGGGGGTTTTGTTTGTCCATCCACCTCTTGAGGATTGACCACAAGTTCTCAATGGGATTAAGGTCTGGGGAGTTTCCTGGCCATGGACCCAAAATATCGATGTTTTGTTCCCCAAGCCACTTAGTTATCACGTTTGCCTTATGGCAAGGTGCTCCATCATGCTGGTAAAGGCATTGTTCTTCACCAAACTGTTCCTGGATGGTTGGGAGAAGTTGTTCTCGGTGGATGTGTTGGTACCATTCTTTATTCATGGATGTGTTCTTAGGCAAAATTGTGAGTGAGCCCACTCCCTTGGCTGAGAAGCAACCCCACACATGAATGGTCTCAGGATGCTTTACTGTTGGCATGACACAGGACTGATGGTAGCGCTCAACTTGTCTTCTCCGGACAAGCTTTTTTCCGGATGCCCCAAACAATCGGAATGGGGATTCATCAGAGAAAATGACTTTACCCCAGTCCTCAGCAGTCCAATCCCTGTACCTTTTGCAGAATATCAGTCTGTCCCTGATGTTTTTCCTGGAGAGAAGTGGCTTCTTTGCTGCCCTTCTTGACACCAGGCCATCCTCCAAAAGTCTTTGCCTCACTGTGCGTGCAGATGCACTCATACCTGCCTGCTGCCATTCCTGAGCAAGCTCTGTACTGGTGGTGCCCTGATCCCGCAGCTGAATCAACTTTAGGAGACGGTCCTGGCGCTTGCTGGACTTTCTTGGGTGCCCTGAAGCCTTCTTCACAACAATTGAACCGCTCTCCTTGAAGTTCTTGATGATCCGGTAAATGGTTGATTTAGGTGCAATCTTACTGGCAGCAATATCCTTGCCCGTGAAGCCCTTTTTGTGCAAAGCAATGATGACGGCACGTGTTTCCTTGCAGGTAACCATGGTTGACAGAGGAAGAACAATGACACCACCCTCCTTTTGAAGCTTCCAGTCTGTTATTCAAACTCAATCAGCATGACAGAGTGTCTCCAGCCTTGTCCTCGTCAACACTCACACCTGTGTTAACGAGAGAATAACTGACATGATGTCAGCTGGTTCTTTTGTGGCAGGGCTGAAATGCAGTGGACATGTTTTTTCTCCCCAATTTACATGGCAAAGAGGGACTTTGCAATTAATTGCAATTCATCTGATCACTCTTCATAACATTCTGGAGTATATGCAAATTGCCATCATACAAACTGAGACAGCAGACTTTGTGAAAATGTATATTTGTGTCATTCTCAAAACTTTTGGCCACGACTGCACATAGAGAACCTGGTTTCTGGTGTGTGTGTGAGAGAGAGAGAGAGAGCGCGCGAGAGAGAGAGAGAGAGAGAGAGAGAGAGAGCGCGAGAGAGAGAGAGAGAGAGAGAGAGAGAGAGAGAGAGAGAGGTTTCTTACCAGGGCCTCCTGCGTACATCGTATAGGTCAATCTTACTGGGGGTCTTCCGAGCATCCATCCATGGAGAGGCTGGATAGGAGAGACAGAGTCTGGGTTAACAACAATACTGTGGAACTGGGTTAGGATCACTGAAATACATTGTGACTCTGATGAAGTGTAACGGAGGTTGTTGTTGTTGTTTCATAATACATACATGATAACAACCCTTGCTACAGTATAAAGCTCATTATCATTCATAAACTCAGTCAACAGTAGTAAGGCTGATTAAATATTAATCTGATGCAGTCAGTAGAGTTCAGAAACTATCACTGACTTCCTTTTCTAATGACGTTCTGTATAGCTCCTATCTAGGTTAATGCTTTGTGTATACTGGGTAGAATCCATGTAGGAATTTTGACTCTGTTTATATGCATACAATATAAACAAATTAATAAAAACTAGGATACAGTTGGCTACAGGGGCACAGTGACATAACAACGATAATATAGCTTCAATGTGCATGTGCGTGTGTGTTACCTGGGTAGTATCGGGCCAGTCCAGTAGCACTACCAAACACCTGCCAGAGCAGAGTAGGGTCATCCTCTCTGTTCTTCTTAAACACATCCTCCAGGGCCTCCGTCCAGTTCAACTCATTCAGCACGATGTTGGCTACCCACACACACACACACACGCACACACATGCACACACACAAACACACACACACACAAACACAGACAGTTGGATTTAGATTATGATTCCCAATTACACCAAGAAATGGATCAATATAGACAAAAGTGTAATGTACAAACATGGGGAGAATAATTCAAATAGGATAATAATAATGTGACTGCTTGAATCCAGTCTGTGCTGTCATATTGAACAAAACCACAGTGACGTGAGCACTGCACTCAAACACATGCAGAGAGGAACGTGGTGGTTCATGAGGAGAGATGAAAGATCTGAATACAGCAGGTGTGTGTGTGTGTGTGTGTGTGTGTGTGTGTGTGTGTGTGTGTGTGTGTGTGTGTGTGTGTGTGTGTGTGTGTGTGTGTGTGTGTGTGTGTGTGTGTGTGTCATATGCATGAGTATGAGAGACACAGGGGTACAGTGTAAGAGAACCAAGCTAAGCAGAGCACTGAACTGTGTCAACGATTCACAGATAAACCAATATGTACACAGGAATTAGACATACACACCCGCACACATCTCTCTTCTCTATCCATCTTTCTTTCACACAAACAACATTGGCATTACAACGAACGAACATAGACAGGAGTTGGCTAACCCCAAAACAGATCTTAACAAAACAGTTCCAGATGAGAGTGCCTCTAGCAAGAGATAAAGCTGCAGACTGAATCCTCAGACAGAGCATTCATTAATAACATTCAGATACGCCCTCATGTCTCCCTCTTCCATTAGTCAGGCAAATATTATACCATTTCACTGCCCAAAGCAATGACTGACTGCGTCAAGGGGCTAGCGTTTAAACCTGACTAACTAAACCATTCTCCACTTCACATTTTAGTCATTTCGCAGAGGCTCTTATCCTGAGCAATTTACAGGAGCAATTAGGGTTAAGTGCCTTAATCAAGGGCACATTGACAGATTCCCCTAGTTGGCTCAGGGATTTAATCCAGAAACCTTTTGGTTACTGGCCCAACCCTCTTAAACCCTCGGCTACCTGCTGCTAGGAGACTGGGAAGAACACAAAGGAACGGAGGGACTTTGTGAAAATAAATATTTTTGTCATTCTCAAAACTTTTGACCACGACTGTACATAGGGCACCTGGTTTCTGGTGTGTGTGTGTGTGTGTGTGTGTGCGTGCGTGAATTGAGCGATCAGAGAGGTAATCCCAACCCTGACTGAGCTGAGTCATCCACACCACCAGGGAAGAGGCTAACCAAATGAAGAATACAACATATCAGTCATATCACTCACAATCTATGTCATTATAGTCATTCACAGTCTGGGCAACTGGTTGCCTAACTTCACCCCAATTGCTTCCATTCTTTCTTAATCTCTCTCTCCCTCTTTCTCACTGTTTCTCCCTCTTTCTCTCTCTCCCTCCCTCTCATGTAACTCAAGGGGCCACTTAATGCCTTTTTGATGGATAGCCTTCCCTCTCTCCTCTGTGCATGTGTGTGTGTGTGTGTGTGTGCATGTGTGTGTGTGTGTGTATGCCCTTACAAAAAAATCTCACTTTGACATGTGAATTGCAAGTTTTTTTATTGAACCTTTATTTAACTAGGCAAGTCAGTTAAGAACAAATTCTTATTTACAATGACGGCCTACCCCGGCCAATTGTGCACCACCCTATGGGACTCCCCAATCACGGCCAGATGTGATGCAGCCTAGATTTGAACCAGGGACTATAGTGACACATCTTGCACTGAGATGCAGTGCCTTAGACCAGTGCACCACTCAGGAGCCAAACTCTCCCTTTAACATGTGGAATTGTAAGTTCATAAAGAAAAACAATATCATGTAAATATCAAACTTCAAATTAGATTTGTACATGTGATTGTTTTTCACAGGTGAACTTGCAATTCCACATGTGAAAGTTAAAATCCAATTTGCAGTTTCACATGTAAGAAAACTCGACATTTACTCTAATGTTTGCAAACAAAGTAAATGTAAACAAACCCAGTATAACTTAGCTTTTTTTTAATCCAAGATGATGTAGCAGTCAGTCGTCTTTGTCCTTCGTCTTGTCGTGTCCCTTGTATATATCTTTTTCTATCTTTTTCTTCGCATAACTTTTTTATATTTTTCAAAAAAATATATAAAATCATCATTACTCAATGCCTAGGTTTACCTCCAATGTACTCACATCCTACCATACCTTTGTCTGGACATTATGCCTTGAACCTATTCTATCGCGCAGAGAATCCTGCTCCTTTTACACTCTGTCCAAACGTACTAGACGACCAGTTCTGTTAGCCTTTAGCCTTACCCTTATCCTACTCCTCCTCTGTTCCTCTGGTGATGTAGAGGTTAATCCAGGCCTTGCAGTGCCTAGCTCCACTCCTACTCCCCAGGTGCTCTTATTTATTGACTTCTGTAACCGTAATAGCCTTGGTTTCATGCATGTTAACATTAGAAGCCTCCTCCCTAAGTGTGTTTATTCACTGCTTTAGCACACTGGCCTAGCCGTGTCTGAATCATGGCTTAGGAAGACCACAAAAACCACCTGAAATTTCCATCCCTAACTACAACATCTTCCATCAAGATAGAACTACCAAAGGGGGCGGTGTTGCAATCTACTGCAGAGATAGCCTGCAGAGTTCTGTCTTACTATCCAGGTCTGTACCAAAACAATTCGAGCTTCTACTTTTAAAAATCCACCTTTCCAGAAACAAGTCTCTCACCGTTGTTGCTTGTTTATAGACCACCCTCTGCCCCCAGCTGTGCCCTGGCCTCATACGTGAATTGATTGCCCCCCATCTATCTTCAGAGCTCATGCTGCTAGGTGACCTAAACTGGGACATGCTTAACACCCCGGCTATCCTACAATCTAAACTTGATGCTCTCAATCTCACACAAATGATCAATAAACCCACCAGGTACAACCCCAAATCCGTAAACACGGGCACACTCATAGATATCATCCTAACCAACTTGCCCTCCAAATACACCTCTGCTGTTTTCAACCAAGATCTCAGCGATCACTGCCTCATTGCCTGCATCTGTAATGGGTATGCGGTCAAACGACCACCCCTCATCACTGTCAAACGTTCCCTAAAACACTTCAGCGAGCAGGCCTTTCTAATCAACCTGGCCCGGGTATCCTGGAAGGATATTGACCTCATCCCGTCAGTAGAGGATGCCTGGTTATTCTTTAAAAGTGCCTTCCTCACCATCTTAAATAAGCATTCCCCTTTAAAAAATTGTTTTAACCAGGAACAGATATAGCCATTGGTTCTCTCCAGACCTGACTGCACTTGACCAGCACAAAAACATCCTGTGGCGTTCTTCATTAGCATCGAATAGCCCCAGTGATATGCACCTTTTCAAGGAAGAAAGGAAAAAATATACACAGGCAGTTAGGAAAGCTAAGGCAAATTTTCAAGCACAAACTCAACTCAGGTTAGCTGATGACTGCTAGCAGTGGTTAGTTGACTACTAGCTAGTAGCTAGTAAGCTGGCTAACTTCGGTTGGGGCATTCCGGTTCCGGTGTAAATAAAAATACTTTAGAAAAAACAGATCCACACCACATTGGGTGAAGCGGGTTGCAGGAGAGTATTTTGAAGTTGAGGTTTAGAAAAATATAAAAAATATATGCGAAGAAAAAGATAGAAAAAGATAGCACAAACTCAAAAATGTTCTGGGACTCTGTAAAGTCCATGGAGAATAAGAGCACCTCCTCCCAGCTGCCCACTGCACTGAGGCTAGGAAACGCTGTCACCACCATTAAATTCACTATAATTGAAAATTTCAATAAGCATTTTTCTACGGCTGGCCATGCTTTCCACCTGGCTACCCTGATCAACATCCCTGCTCCCCCCACAGCAACTGCCTCCCCCATTTCTCCTTCACCCAAATCCAGATAGCTGATGTTCTGAAAGAGCTGCAAAATCTGGACCCGTACAAATCAGCCAGGCTAGACAATCTGGACCCTCTCATTCTAAAATTATCTGCCGAAATTGTTGCAACCCCTATTACTAGCCTGTTCAATCTCTCTTTCGTATCGTCTGAGATTCCAAAAGATTGGATAGCTGCCGCGGTCATCCCCCTCTTCAAAGGGGAGACATTCTAGACCCAGACTGCTACAGAGCTATATCTATCCTACCCTGCCTTTCTAAGGTCTTCGAAAGCCAAGTTAATAAACAGATCACCGACCATTTCGAATCCCACCGTACCTTCTCCGCTATGCAATCTGGTTTCAGAGCTGGTCATGGGTGAACCTCAGCCACGCTCAAGGTCCTAAACGATATCATAACCGCCATCGATAAGAGACATTACTGTGCAGCCTTATTCATCGACCTGCCCAAGGCTTACGACTCTGTCAATCATCACATTCTTATCGGCAGACTCAACAGCCTTGGTTTCTCAAATGACTGCCTCGCCTGGTTCACCAACTACTTCTCTGATAGAGTTCAGTGTGTCAAATCGGAGGGCCTGTTGTCCGGACCTCTGGCAGTCTCTATGGAGGTGCCACAGGGTTCAATTCTCGGGCCGACTCTCTTCTCTGCATACATCAATGATGTCGCTCTTGCTGCTGGTGATTCTCTGATCCACCTCTATGCAGACGACACCATTCTGTATACCTCTGTCCCTTCTTTGGACACGGTGTTAATTAACTAACCTCCAGACGAGCTTCAATGCCATACAAACTCTCTTTCCGTGGCCTTCAACTGCTCTTACATGCAAGTAAAACTAAATGCATGCTATTCAACCGATCGCTGCCCGCACCTGCCCGCCTGTCCAGCATCACTACTCTGGACAATTCTGACTTAGAATATGTGGACAACTACAAATACCTAGGTGTCTGGTTAGACTGTAAACTCTCCTTCCAGACTCACATAAAGCATCTCCAATCCAAAATTAAATCTAGAATCGGCTTTCTATTTCGCAACAAAGCCTACTTCACTCATGCTGCCAGACATACCCTCGTAAAACTGACCATCCTACCGATCCTCGACTTTGGCGATGTAATTTACAAAATAGCCTCCAACACTCTACTCAACAAATTGGATGCAGTCTATCACAGTGCCATCCATTTTGTCACCAAAGCCCCATATACTACCCACCACTGCGACCTTTACGCTCTCGTTGGCTGGCCCTCGTTTCATACTCGCCGCCAAACCCACTGGCTCCAGGTCATCTACAAGTCTCTGCTAGGTAAAGCCCCACCTTATCTCAGCTCACTGGTCACCATAGCAGCACCCACTCGTAGCACGCGCTCCAGCAGGTATATCTCACTGGTCACCCCCAAAGCCAATTCTTCCTTTGGCCGCCTTTCCTTCCAGTTCTCTGCTGCCAATGGCTGGAATGAACTGCAAAAATCACTGAAGCTAGAGACTCATATCTCCATCACTAGCTTTAAGCACCAGCTGTCAGAGCAGCTCACAGATCACTGCACCTGTACATAGCCCATCTGTAATATAGCCCATCCAACTACCTAATCCTCATACCATACTGTATTTATTTATTTATCTTGCTCCTTTGCACCACAGTATCTCTACTTGCACATTCATGTTCTGCACATCTACCATTCCAGTGTTTAATTGCTATATTGTAATTACTTCGCCACCATGGCCTATTTATTGCCTTACCTCCCTTATCCTACCTCATTTGCACACACTGTATATAAACGTTTTCTACCATATTATTGACTGTATGTTTGTTTATTCCATGTGTAACTCTGTGTTTTTGTTTGTGTCGCACTGCTTTGCTTTATCTTGGCCAGGTCGCAGTTGTAAATGAGATCTTGTTCTCAACTAGCCTACCTGGTTAAATAAAGGTGAAATAAAAAAAGAAACATGGTTAAAACTATTATTTTGATGTCATGGATGGTCAGTCATTGCATCCAGAATGTAGTCTCCAGCACCAACCCTCACCTTTTACTGAAACTGTGGTTGGGACACACTTTGTTCATGTTTAGATGAAGGATTGCCACTATAAACACCTTTAATAGAGTCATAGTGTTATTATATGATGCAATCCTCGAGTGAGGGAGTTACTTTTGTGTCATTATTATCAAGTAAAGCTTCTGAAGTCGAGAACAAAATTCTTAGTATTGCAAACAAAAATAATGATATTGAAAGCAAAACATAAACCCAAAAGTATTGATAGCGAAACAACATTTTGCAAGGATTTTTTTTTATTTGTGAGAGCAAAAAAAAACATTTTCACTGATTTTCTTTAATGATAACGCAATTAAATAAAATGCCTCCCTCTTTCCTGCAATTCTCCCTATCTTTGGTTCTGTTGCCCTGACCTTAGATTTCACTGCCTTTTTTCTAGTTGCAAGATTTGGCACATTCATTCCAGCAACATAGTACCCTGCATCCCACTGCTGGTTTACTCTGATCCTGAGCGGGGTTGATCCTGGTTGCTTCCTGGATGGGAGACCAGATGTAGCTGGAAGTGGTGAAAAAGAATAATGTGAAAATGTTTTTCTTCATTTTTCTTCATTGTGTTCACACATTTGTCAGAATTTTTTATAATTGTTTGCATTTATCTTTTTAATGGTTAGTACACAGTTTGAGGTTTTGATCCACACTGATTAGGATATGAGAGGCAGGTGGATGGACACAGGTGGTGAGTGGAGAAGAAGGGAGAGTTATGTGATGTGTGTGTGTGTGTGTGTGTGTGTGTGTGTGTGTGTGTGTGTGTGTGTGTGTGTGTGTGTGTGTGTGTGTGTGTGTGTGTGTGTGTGTGTGTGTGTGTGTGTGTGTGTGTGTGTGTGTGTGTGTGTGTGTGTATTTGTGCATATGAGTGTGTAGGGGGCCTTCATTATAAAAACATTACATTCATACATTGCATTGTGGGGATGTGATCTGAATTAATGTGGTGGCTACAGTGGCTGTGTCTCTCTATCTCTCTGTGAAATACTTTACAACTATAGTCTTCGGGTCTCTTACTTCAGTCACACCTTGGACAATTACATTGGTTATCTTGTGCCTAACAAGCCAAATCAAGCTCATATCAAGCAATACAAAATGTAAAAGGTTCAGGTCGGCAGCATATTGGCAAAAAACGCAGCAGAAACTCAGAGACTGCTGGAGCATGTTCCTGTAAGTTTGGTATAAATGATCGATGCTCAAGAGGGTGATCCTAAAGATTTCTCTGTATTGGATTGCTTGTTTAACATTTTCTGAGGCAGCAATGGGAAGTCTGACTATGGCTCCTGCCCATTAGTGAGTTCATAGTTCTGTCACGCCCTGACCTTAGAGAGCCTTTTATGTCTCTATTTGGTTTGGTCAGGGTGTGATTTGGGTGGGCATTCTATGTTCTTTATTTCTTTGTTTCTGGCCGAGTGTGGTTCCCAATCAGAGGCAGCTGTCTATCGTTGTCTCTGATTGGGGATCATACTTAGGCAGCCCTTTTTCCCACCTGTGATTGTGGGTAGTTGTCTATGTGTAGTGGCCTGCGAGCACTACGTAGCTTTACGTTCGTTTGTTATTTCTTGTTTTGTTGGCGACATTATAAATAAACAAAAATGTACACTCACCACGCTGCGCCTTGGTCGATCATTTCGACGAGCGTGACAGAATTACCCATCAAAAAAGGACCAAGCAGCGTGGAGAAGGGGACTCATGGACTTGGGAGGAAATCCTGGACGGTAAAGGACCCTGGAGGCAGGCTGGGGAATATCGCTGTCCAAAGGAGGAATTAAAGGCAGCAAAGGAGG
This sequence comes from Salvelinus alpinus, assembly GCF_045679555.1. Taxonomy (NCBI): domain Eukaryota; kingdom Metazoa; phylum Chordata; class Actinopteri; order Salmoniformes; family Salmonidae; genus Salvelinus; species Salvelinus alpinus. Next base: position 35,529,848 of record NC_092100.1, on the reverse strand, counting down.
AGCGGCGACGGTATGAGGAGGCAAGTCATCGAAGCAGGCACGAGAGGCAGCCCCCCCAAAATTCTTTTGGGGGGGCAGACGGGAAGATTGGCGGAGTCAGGTTATAGACCTGAGCCAACTCCCCGTGCTTACCGCAAGGAGCGTGGTACTGGTTAGGCACCGTGTTATGCGGTAAAGTGCACAGTGTCTCCAGTGCGCGTGCACAGCCCGGTGCGCTCGGAGCCATCTCTCCGCATCTAGCCAGGGCGGATTGTGCCAGCTCAGCGCTCTTGGTCTCCGGTGCGCCGTTTCGGCCCAGGGTATCCTGCGCCGTCTCTGCGCACTGTGTCTCCGGTGCGCTGTGACTGCTCAGTGCGTCCTATGCCTGCGCTCCGCCTGTGCCGGGCTAAAGTGGGCATTCAGCCAAGAGGAGCGGTGCCAGGGATAAGCACCAGATCTCCAGTGCTCCCCCACAGCCCGGTTCATCCTGTGCCTGCTCCCAGAACCAGGCCTCCTGTATGTCTCCCCAGCCTGGTGAGCCCTGTGGCAGCCCCACGCACCAGGCTGCCTATACGTCTCCTCCCTCCAGTGATGATCCATGGCACGAAGCCTCCAGTGATGATCCATGGCACGAAGCATCCAGTGATGATCCATGGCACGGAGACTCCAGTGATGATCCATGGCACAGAGCCTCCGGTGATGATCCATGGCACGGAGCCTCCAGTGATGATCCATGTTACGGAGCCTCCAGTGATGATCCATGGCACGGAGCCTCCAGTGATGATCCATGGCACGGAGCCTCCAGTAATGATCCATGGCTTGGAGCCTGCAGTGAGGATCCATGGCATGAAGCCTCCAGCGTCGGTCCCCAGTCCGGAGCCTCCAGCGACGGTCCCCAGTCCGCGGCCTCCAGCGACGGTCCCCAGTCCGGGGCCTCCAGCGACGGTCCCCAGTCCGGAAGTGTGTGGGCAGAACTGAAAAAGCGTGTGTGAGTAAGGAGGCCTACAAACCTGATTCAGTTACACCAGCTCTGTCAGGAGGAATGGGCCAACATTCACCCAACTTATTGGAAGCTTGTGGAAGGCTACCTGAAACGTTTGACCCAAGTTAAACATTTCAAAGGCAATGCTACCAAATACTAATTGAGTGTATGTAAACTTCTGACCCACTGGGAATGTGATGAAAGAAATACAAACTAAAGTAAATCTTTCTCTCTACTATTACTCTGTCATTACACATTCTTTAAAAAAAGTGGTGATCCTAACTGACCTAAAACAGGGAATTTTTACTCGGATTAAATGTCAGGAATTGTGAAAAACTGAGTTTAAATGTATTTGGCTAAGGTGTATGTAAACTTCCGACTTCAACTGTATATATATATATATATATATATATATATATATATATATATATATATATATATATATACAGTGGGGAGAACAAGTATTTGATACACTGCCGATTTTGCAGGTTTTCCTACTTACAAAGCATGTAGAGGTCTGTCATTTTTATCATAGGTACACTTCAACTGTGAGAGACGGAATCTAAAACAAAAATCCAGAAAATCACATTGTATGATTTTTAAGTAATTAATTTGCATTTTATTGCATGACATAAGTATTTGATCACCTACCAACCAGTAAGAATTCCGGCTCTCACAGACCTGTTAGTTTTTCTTTAAGAAGCCCTCCTGTTCTCCACTCATTACCTGTATTAACTGCACCTGTTTGAACTCGTTACCTGTATAAAAGACACCTGTCCACACACTCAATCAAACACTCCAACCTCTCCACAATGGCCAAGACCAGAGAGCTGTGTAAGGACATCAGGGATAAATTGTAGACCTGTACAAGGCTGGGATGGGCTACAGGACAATAGCCAAGCAGCTTGGTGAGAAGGCAACAACTGTTGGCACAATTATTAGAAAATGGAAGAAGTTCAAGATGACGGTCAATCACCCTCGGTCTGGGGCTCCATGCAAGATCTCACCTCGTGGGGCATCAATGATCATGAGGAATGTGAGGGATCAGCCCAGAACTACACGGCAGGACCTGGTCAATGACCTGAAGAGAGCTGGGACCACAGTCTCAAAGAAAACCATTAGTAACACACTACGCCGTCATGGATTAAAATCCTGCAGCGCACGCAAGGTCCCCCTGCTCAAGCCAGCGCATGTCCAGGCCCGTCTGAAGTTTGCCAATGACCATCTGGATGATCCAGAGGAGGAATGGGAGAAGGTCATGTGGTCTGATGAGACAAAAATAGAGCTTTTTGCTATAAACTCCACTCGCCGTGTTTGGAGGAATAGAAGGATGAGTACAACCCCAAGAACACCATCCCAACCGTGAAGCATGGAGGTGGAAACATCATTCTTTGGGGATGCTTTTCTGCAAAGGGGACAGGACGACTGCACCGTATTGAAGGGAGGATGGATGGGGCCATGTATCGCGAGATCTTGACCAACAACCTCCTTCCCTCAGTAAGAGCATTGAAGATGGGTCGTGGCTGGGTCTTCCAGCATGACAACGACCCGAAACACACAGCCAGGGCAACTAAGGAGTGGCTCCGTAAGAAGCATCTCAAGGTCCTGGAGTGGCCTAGCCAGTCTCCAGACCTGAACCCAATAGAAAATTTTTGGAGGGAGCCGAAAGTCCGTATTGCCCAGCGACAGCCCCGAAACCTGAAGGATCTGGAGAAGGTCTGTATGGAGGAGTGGGCCAAAATCCCTGCTGCAGTGTGTGCAAACCTGGTCAAGAACTACAGGAAACGTATGATCTCTGTAATTGCAAACTAAGGTTTCTGTACCAAATATTCAGTTCTGCTTTTCTGATGTATCAAATACTTATGTCATGCAATAAAATGCAAATTAATTAATTAAAAATCATACAATGTGATTTTCTGGATTTTTGTTTTAGATTCCTTCTCTCACAGTTGAAGTGTACCTATGATAAAAATTACAGACCTCTACATGCTTTGTAAGTAGGAAAACCTGCAAAATTGTCAGTGTATCAAATACTTGTTCTCCCCACTGTATATATATTCTCTCTCTCTCGCTCTGTTTACTGATTTCTATGAGGATTATAAATAGCAACAGCTTGTACTATTACCCAGTAGGCCACTGGGCTGACACATACTCATTACGGTCCACCAATCACAAATCTTACCCCCCCCCCCAGAGAAAGCAGGAGGAAACATGGCAACAAGCCCCGACCCCTGCCAGCAGAGTCTGGGAAGGGACAAGATACACACACACACTTTAGCTTACACAGACACCTGCACACACACACACACATACTAATTTCCCACATGCACCCTCTCCCTCTCTGTGAGGTCAGTAGTGGGTAACCTTGGATCCAGACGCTATCCCAGCAGGCCGAGGTGCATGCTGAAGGAGTGACTCCATCCTGCTGCCTCTACGTGTGAGGGCTGACGCAACACACCACACGCTATTGACCCTACACACAAACACACTGACTCAGTAACGAACACCCACACGTGCCCAAGTAAGTCCAATCACACACACACACGAACACACACAGAAAGCAGCACACCGGTCAATATTAGACAAAGCAGCCAGATTTAATGTCAGAAGGACTCAGGAGACACACCTTTCAGACAGCAGGTAAATACTAGTGAAACACACTGCTACCAACCAACCCATTATTTTTCTAAACTAATCCAATCTATAAGGGGTTGGAATTATTGCCCCGCTACTGGGATGGTTGTTCCAGTTTAGATGATTTAGTTAGTCTTACTTGTCAAGGTCTTCACCACAGCAGTCATTCTGAATGCAGGTTGTGGGTGACACAATAGTCAAATTGTTGGATATCCTCCCTCTGGTTGGATTCTGATATAATTACTAATCACTTCACAAACCAGCATATTATGATTTGCAGGTATGAGCTGTATACCATAAAGGTAACTTGGATTAACAACCAGAATTAACTACAGATAGTGTCTTGCAAAAGTATTCATCCCCCTTGGTGTTTTTACTATTTTGCTGCATTTCCGTCTGTAATTTAAATTGATTTTTAATTGGATTGCTTGTAATGGACATGTACAAAATAGTCCAAATTGTTGAATTGAAATGAAAAAATGTGTATTTAAAAAAAATAATGAAAAGTGGTGATTGCATATGTATTCACCCCCTTTGCTATGAAGCCCCTAAATAAGATATGGTGCAATCAATTACCTTCAGAAGCCACATAATTAGATTGCACACAGGTGGACTTTATTTAACTAAGTGTCACATGATCTCAGTATACTTATATATACACACCTGTTCTGAAAGGCCCCAGAGTCTGCAACACCACTAAGCTAGGGACACCACTAAGCAAGGGGCACCACAAAGCAAGCGGCACCATGAAGACCAAAGAGCTCTCCAAACAGGTCAGGGACAAAGTTGTGGAGAAGTGCAGATCAGGGTTGGGCTATAAAACAATATCTGAAACTTTGAACATCCCGTGGCACACCATTAAATCCATTATTAAAAAATTGAAAGAATATGGCACAACAACAAATCTGCCAAGAGAGGGCCGCCCACCGAACTCACGGACCAGGCAAGGAGGGCATTAATCAGAGAGGCAACAAAGATAACCATGAAAGGGCTGCAAAGCTCCACAGCGGAGTTCTGAGTATCTGTCCATCGGACCCCTTTAAGCAGTACACTCCACAGAGCTGGGCATTACGGAAGAGTGGCCAGAAAAAAAGCCATTGCTTAAAAAAAAAATAAGCAAACACGTTTTGTGTTCGCCAAAAGACATGTGGGAGACTCCCCAAATATATGGAAGAAGGTACTCTGGTCAGATGAGACTAAAATGTAGCTTTTAGGCCATCAAGGAAAATGCTATGTCTGGTGCAAACCCAACACCTCTCATCACCCCGAGAACACCATCCCCCACAGTTAAGCATGGTGGTGGCAGCATCATGCAGGGGGGATGTTTTTCCATCGGCAGGGACTGGGAAACTGGTCAGAATTGAAGGAATGATGGATGGCGCTAAATACGGGGAAATTCTTGAGGGAAACCGGTTTCAGTCATCCAGAGATTTGAGACTGGGATGGAGGTTCACCTTCCAGCAGGACAATGACCCTAAGCATACTGCTAAAGCAACACCCGAGTGGTTTAAGGGGAAACATTTAAATGTCTTGTAATGGCCTAGTCAAAGCCCAGACCTCAATCCAATTGAGAATTTGTGGTATGACTTAAAGATTGCTGTACATCAACAGAATCCGACCAACTTGAAGGAGCTGGAGCAGTTTTGCCTTGAAGAATGGGCAAAAATCCCAGTGGCTAGATGTGCCAAGCTTATAGAGACATACCATACCATAACATATTTTTGATTATTTCTTGTTTGTTTCACAAGAAAAAATATGTTGCATCTTCAAAGTGGAAGGCATGTTGTGTACATCAAATGATACAACCCCCCCCCCCCAGAAATCTATTTTAATTCCAGGTTGTAAGGCAACAAAATAGGAAAAATACCAAGGGGGTGAATACTTTCACAAGCCACTGTATTCTGGTTCATTAAGTAAGCTAAACTTAGATAGTGTTTTGGGTTGTTGAGTTAATTACACCATAACCATTCAAGGTTAGCTTTCTGAAAAATATTTGTATTTTATTTGGACAAGTTAGCTGGCTAACTCATTGACCCTGCTTTGTTGTATACCCATCTGATGTTCCCCATTAGTCAGGATTTTCAGACCACAATGTTCAGAATAACTAGACCTTGTGAAATGTATAATACATTGGTCATGAAGGGCTTACTTTCAATTTTAAAAAATTCAGTTAGGCAGTCACTTGGTAAATGCTTCTGGACTGAAACTTAATGAATGCAACAACCATGTCTCTGTCACTAATAAACACAGTCATGTGTGTGTATCGGTCAAATTCACTCACAAGGCATGCTGGGAAATATGAAAATAAGACTTTACACCCTACAGTGTTAACCCCAACCCCCCCCCCCCCAAATACTGTAAAACTACGTGTTGTTCCGTAACACAAAAAAACAGCAAAACCCATGGCGTTAGGGAACCAACACTCTAGGGGTGTTTGTTTTTCAACACTTTGAAAAATATTAGTTTAACACTTTTTCAATGGGTCACATATACACACTAAGTGTTACATTTAACACTGGGTGTTAGAGTTCTGATCTAAAATTGTCTGTGCATGACCCCAAGGTCCTTTTCCAGTTAAAGACACATAAAGAATATAAACATAAATATGTTGCTCTGCTGTTAATAAAGGTACCATTTATCTAGGGATTTGTACAGTCTGTGTCATATCTATGGTTACGCTGTGTGTGTGTTTATGGAGGGGGGTGTAGTGTGTGTGTGCGCGTTCATGCATACATACGTGCATGTGTGTATAGTGCAAGTATGTGTTTGTGTGTGTGTACCAGAGGAGGCTGGTGGGAGGAGCTATATGAGGACGGGCTCATTGTAATGGCGGTAATAGAATAGTTGGTAACGGTATCAAACACATCAAACCACATGTTTGATTCTATACCATTTATTAGATTCCAGCCATTACAATGAGCCCATCTTCCTATAGCTCCTCCCACCAGCCTCATCTGGTGTGTACTCACAGCCATCGTAGATGTCAGTAGGGATGTGTACAGCAGTGTCGTTATCAGAGGTGAAGCGTTTAAACAACGGGTCCTCCTTAAAGGCTGGCCTGATCCGGTTCTTCCTACCCTCTGTGTGATTCACCTCCAACTAGAAGAGAGGAAAGGAGAATATTAGACAGTGATTTATAACAGACTAAAACCTATGTCCACTATTAGATTGTATATGTATGAAACAGGGAGGCTAAGACCAAGTAGATGTACATGTCAAATCCACTGACCCTCATTAGACGCATGTCTAGTTATTATACTACACCGGTTTAGAGAAATAAATGGTGTGTGGAGAAGGCTAGGTTAAACCTGCCTCATTTTCAAGCCAAAACATGTTTAGCCCAAACTCTGTGGATTAACATGGGGTAGGAAGAGACTCCTAATAAAGCAACAGTAGCAGCTCATACATCTCAAATGTCAATTAAAGTGGAAGCACACCAGGGACCTTTTCACCTAAGAGAGAGGAAGAGGGGCAGGGGATATTTAGACAGGGAGGGAGAGAGGGAGGTGTAAGGGAGGAAGAGAGAAAGGGAATGAGGAAGTAGGAAAAGAGGGAGAGCAAAGAGTGAAAAGAGTGAGTTGGAAAGAGAGGCGGGAGCTGTCGTAGACCAAACCACTAGTCTTTTTCTGAGTGAGATTGTGGGTTGATTATAGATACAGCTCTGTGTGAGACCCATGTGTTCGTTCATTGGCAGAAAAGGAATAAAAATACTCACATTGTCCTTTGCATTGTAGTAAACAATGTCACCATCCTGTAACAAATGACACAAATATCCCTAGTGAGCATTTTGTGTGTGTGTACGTGTGCGTGTGTGTGTGTATGTGTGTTTGTTAGAGAGAGTTTCAAGTTTTATTAGTCGTATGTACGGGACACTTACAGACACATACATCATTCAGCGAAATGCTTATTTACAGGTTCCTACTCGACAACAATAAAAAATAGTAAAAGATAAAAGAGAACGAGAAGCGGTAATTGTGAGGTAGAGGCCATCTGTGGACATAAGTGGTTTAATGGCCCACAATATGTCATGAATAATAACAGTTAAATCTCTTGATGACAACAGCATTAAACCATATTGGTTCAACTATTATTAAACAAGATATATGGCCGCTAACTCAAGCGTGCCAGTGTTTGTGAGTGTGAGTGGATGTGTGTGTGTGCGTTGAAACCCTATATTCCCTCCTTTTTAGCACATAAAGAGAGCAGTAATAAGACACCATGTACTGTAGAGTCATCTGAGGTTGCCGTCTCTCAGCCAATGGGTGGTGAATGTTCCAGTACGAAACAGATGCCACACATTACCCACATTCTTATTACACATTGGTGGTGGGAGGGGCAAGTTACACTTACAGTATATCATGGAACTGTAATGTTGGTTATAATTACAATCACAGTTTTACCACATACTCATCCTCCCACTGGTGTTCCATCTGAAAGTTCTCAGCAGCCGTGGCCAGAGTCTAGAAAACACAAAGATAACACGCTAAAAATGTATACTTTACATACAGTATCTCGGTACCACTAAATTTTGACTTACTGTCTGAAGATCAGTCAATCCACATTTGGGATGGCACCTAAAACCTTCACAAACTTTTACAGATGCACAATTGAGAGCATCCTGTTCGGCTGTATCAATAAATGGTACGGCAACTGCACCACCCGCAACCGCAGGGCTCTCCAGAGCGTGGTGTGGTCTGCCAAACACACACTAACTGCCAAACACACACTGCCTGCCCTCCAGGACACCTACAGCACCCGATGTCACAGGAAGGCCAAAAACATCATCAAGGACAACAACCACACGAGCCAACGCCTGTTCACCCCGCTATCATCCAGAAGCCGAGGTCAGTACAGGTGCATCAAAGCTGGGACCGAGAGACTAAAAAACAGCTTCTATCTCAAGCCAATCAGACTGTTAAATACCCATCACATAGACTTGAAATCGCTGCCCACTTTAATAATATTAACATATTTTGCATTACTCATCTCATATGTATATACTGTATTCTATCCTATTCTACTGTATCTTAGTCTATGCCGCTCTGATATTGCTCACCCAAATATTTATATAAACTCAGCAAAAAACAGAAACGGCCCTTTTTCAGGACCCTGTCTTTCAAAGATAATTAGTATAAATCCAAATAACTTCACAGATCATCATTGTAAAGGGTTTAAACACGGTTTCCCATGCTTGTTCAATGAACCATAAACAATTAATGAACATGCACCTGTGGAACGGTCGTTAAGACACTAACAGCTTACAGACGGTAGGCAATTAAGGTCACAGCTATGAAAATGTAGAACACTAAATAGGCCTTTCTACTGACTCTGAAAAACACCAAAAGAAAGATGCCCAGGGTCCCTGCTCATCTGCGTGAATGTGCCTTAGGCATGCTGCAAGGAGGCATGAGGACTGCAGATGTGGCCAGGGCAATACATTGCAATGTTCGTACTGTGAGACACCTAAGACAGAGCTACAGGTAGACAGGACAGACAGCTGATCATCCTCGCAGTGGCAGACCACATGTAACAACACCTGCACAGGATCCGTACATCCGAACATCACACCTGCGGGACAGGTACAGGATGGCAACAACAACTGCCCGAGTTACACAAGGAATGCACAATCCCTCCATCAGTGCTCAGACTGTCTGCAATAGGCTGAGAGAGGCTGGACTGAGGGCTTGTAAGCCTGTTGTAAGGCAGGTCCTCACCAGACATCACCGGCAAAAACGTCGCCTATGGGCACAAACCCACCGTCGTTGGACCAGACAGGACTGGCAAAAAGTGCTGTTCACTGACGAGTCGCGATTTTGTCTCACCAGGGGTGATGGTCGGATTCGCGTTTATCGTTGAAGGAATGAGCGTTACACCGAGGCCTGTACTCTGGAGCGGGATCAATTTGGAGGTGGTGGGTCCGTCATGGTCTGGGGCGGTGTGTCACAGCATCATCGGACTGAGCTTGTTGTCATTGCAGGCAATCTCAACAATGTGCATTACAGGGAAAACATCCTCCTCCCTCATGTGGTACCCTTCCTGAAGGCTCATCCTGACATGACCCTCCAGCATGACAATGCCACCAGCCATACTGCTCGTTCTGTGCGTGATTTCCTGCCAGACAGTAATGTCAGTGTTCTGCCATGGCCAGCAAAGAGCCTGGATCTCAATCCCATTGAGCACATCTGGCACTTGTTGGATCGGAGGGTGAGGGCTAGGGCCATTCCACTCAGAAATGTCCGGGAACTTGCAGATGCCTTGGTAGAAGAGTGGGGTGACATCTCACAGCAAGAACTGGCTATTCTGGTGCAGTCCATGAGGAGGAGATGCACTGCAGTACTTAATGCAGCTGGTGGCCACACCAGATACTGACTATTACTTTTGATTTTGACCCCCCTTTGTTCAGGGACACATTATTCCATTTATGTTAGTCACAGGTCTGTGGAACTTTTTCAGTTTATGTCTCAGTTGTTGAATCTTATGTTCATACAAATATTTACACGTTTAGTTTGCTGAAAATAAACGCAGTTGACAGTGAGAGGACGTTTCTTTTTTTGCTGAGTTTATTCTTAACTCCATTCCTTTACTTTAGATTTGAGAATATTGTGTGTATTGTTGTGAAATTGTTAGATATTACTTGTTAGATGTTACTGCACTGTTGGAGCTAGAAACACAAGCATTTCACTACACCCACAATAACATCTGCTAAACACGTGTATGTGACAACATTTATTTTATTTGAATTGAATCAAAGTAGAATACCAGAGGATCTACGGATAGTCCCCCCCCACACACTACTGTCTCACTCACTCTGAAACACACAAGCAAGGGGGTAACATGATCTGTGCTGTTGATAACAGCTATGGTAGCTACAGTAGCTACTTTATGATGGTGGCCATGCCAAGACACTAATCATCACATCTCACATTGCACGCAGAGAGCACCTTTATTTCAATAAATGATGTACATTGAGTGTACAAAACATTAAGAACACCTGCTTTCCATGCCATAGACTGACCAGGTGAATCCATTTGAAAGCTATGATCCCTTATTGTTGTCACTTCAATCAGTTTAGAGATACGTTAAAGACAAAGGAGATTATTGTGGACTACAGGAAAAGGAGGACCAAGCACACCCCCCTTCTCATCGACGTGGCTCCAAGTTCCTTGGCGTCCACATCACCAACAAACGAACATGGTCCAAGCACATCAAGACAGTCGTGAATAGGGCATGACAAAACCTATTCTCACTCAGGAGACGGACAAGATTTGGTATGGGTCCTCAGATCCTCAAAAGGTTTTACAGCTGCACCATTGAGAGTATCTTGACTGGTTGCATCACTGCCTGGTATGGCAACTACTCGGCCTCCGACCGCAAGGCACTACAGAGTTAGTGCATACGGCCCAGTACATAATCGGGGTCAAGCTTCATGCCAACCAGGACCTCTATACCAGGCGGTGTCAGAGGAAGGCCCTAAAAATTGTCAAAGACTCCAGCCACCCTAGTCACAGACTCTTCTCTCTGCTACCTCACGGCAAGCGGTACCGGAGCCCCAATTCTAGGTCGAAGAGGCTCCAAAATAGCTTCTACCCCCAAGCCATAAGACTCCTGAACAGATAATCAAGTGGCTACCTAGACTATTTGCATTGGCCCCCCACCCTCTGGAACGCTGCTGCTACTCTCTGTAATTATCTATGCACAGTCACTTTAATAACTCTACCTACATATTACCTCAACACTGGTGCTCCGACACATTGACATTGACTCTGTACCGGTACCCCCTGTATAAAGCCCCGCTACTGTTATTTACTGCTGCTCTTTAATTATTTGTTATTCTTATAGCTTACTTTTTTGTGGGTATTTTCTTAAAACTGCATTGTTGCAAGGCAATCAAACAAGCGAAATGTCAGTATAGGGACAAAGTGGAGTCGCAATTCAATGGCTCAGACACGAGACGTATGTGGCAGGGTCTACAGGCAATTACGGACTACAAAAAGAAAACCAGCCACATCACAGACACCGACATCTTGCTTCCAGACAAACTAAACACCTTCTTTACCCGCTTTGAGGATAATACAATGCCACCGACGCTTCACGCTGCCAAGGACTGCGGGCCCCCCCTCTCTTTCTCCGTGACCGACGTGAGTAAGACATTTAAACGTGTTAACCCTCGCAACGCTGGTGACCCAGACAGCATCCCTAGCTGCATCCTCAGAGCATGCGCAGACCAGCTGGCTGGTGTGTTCACGGAAATATTCAATCAATCCCTATCCCAGTCTGCTGTCCCCACATGCTTCAAGATGGCCACCATTGTTCCTGTACCCAAGAAGGCAAAGATAACTGAACTAAATGACTATCGCCCGTAGCACTCACTTCTGTCATCATGAAGCGCTTTGAGAGACTAGTCAATCATCATATCACCTCCACCTTACCTGTCCCCCTAGACCCACTGCAGTTTGCATACCGCCCCAACAGGTCCACAGACGATGCAATCACCATCACACTGCCCTATCCCATCTGGACAAGAAGAATACCTACTGAATGTAAGAATGCTGTTCATTGACTACAGCTTAGCATTCAACACCATAGTACCCTCCTAGCCAGCAGCATACCACCCTGCATACCACTGTTGGCTTGCTTCTGAAGCTAAGCAGGGTCGGTCCTGGTCAGTCCCTGGATGGGAGACCAGATGCTGCTGGAAGTGGTGTTGGAGGGCCAGTAGGAGGCACTCTTTCCTCTGGTCTAAAAAATATCCCAATGCCCCAGGGCAGTGATTGGGGACACTGCCCTGTGTAGGGTGCTGTCTTTCGGATGGGACGTTAAACGGGTGTCCTGACTCTCTGAGGTCATTAAAGATCCCATGGCACTTATTGTAAGAGTAGGGGTGTTAACCCTGGTGTCCTGGCTAAATTCCCAATCTGGCCCTCAAACCATCATGGTCACCTAATAATCCCCAGTTTATAATTGGCTCATTCATCCCCCTCCTCTCCCCTGTAACTATTCCCCAGGTCGTTGCTGCAAATGAGAACGTGTTCTCAGTCAACTTACCTGGTAAAATAATGGTAAAATAAAAAAAATTAAGCTTGAGGCCCTGGGTCTCAACCCCGCCCTTTCCAATTGGGTCCTGGACTTTCTGACGGGCCACCCCAAGGTGGTGAAGGTAGGAAACAACATCTCCACTTCGCTGATCCTCAACACTGGGGCCCCACAAGGGTGCATGCTCAGCCCCCTCCTGTACTCCCTTTTCACGCATGACTGCATGGCCAAGCAAGCCTCCAAATCATTTATCAAGTTTGCAGATGACAACAGTAGTGGGCCTGATTACCAACAACGACGAGACAGGGAGCCTACAGGGAGGAGGTGAGGGCACCTCAACAAAACAAAGGAGATGATCGTGGACTTCAGGAAACACCAGAGGGAGCACACCCCTATCCACATCGACTGGACAGTAGTGGAGAATGTGGAAAGTTTTAAGAACACATCACGGACAAACTGAAATGGTCCACCCACACAGACAGTGTGGTGAAGAAGGCTCAACACCACCTCTTCAACCTCAGGAGGCTGAAGAAATTTGGCTTGTCACCTAAAACCCTCACAAACTTTTACAGGTGCACAATTGAGAGCATCCTGTCGGACTGTATCACCGCCTGGTACGGCAACTGCACTGCCCACAACCGCAAGGCTCTCCAGAGGGTGGTGCGGTCTGCACAACGCATCACCGGGGGCAAACTATCTGCCCTCCAAGACACCTACAGCACCCGATGTCACAGGAAGGCCAAAAAGATCATCAAGGACAACAACCACCCGAGCCACTGCCTGTTCACCCCGCTACCATCCAGAAGGCGAGGTCAGTACAGGTGCATCAAAGCTGGGACCGAGAGACTGAAAAACAGCTTCTATCTCAAGGCCATGAGTCTGTTAAACAGCCATCACTAACATAGAGAGGCTGCTGCCTACATACAGACTTTAGTAAATGGATCACTAATCACTTTAAATAATGCCACTTTAATAATGTTTACATATCTTGCATTACTCATCTCATATGTAAACTCAGCAAGTCCTCTCACTGTCAACTGCGTTTATTTTCAGCAAACTTAATAACATATGTAAATATTTGTATGAACATAACAAGATTCAACAACTGAGACATAAACTGAACAAGTTCCACAGACATGTGACTAACATAAATGAAATAATGTGTCCCTGAACAAAGGTCGGGTCAAAATCAAAAGTAACAGTCAGTATCTGGTGTGGCCACCAGCTGCATTAAGTACTGCAGTGCATCTCCTCCTCATGGACTCCACCAGATTTGCCAGTTATTGCTGTGAGATGTTACCCCACTCTTCCACAAAGGCACCTGCAAGTTCCCGGACATTTCTGGAGGGAATGTCTCCCTAGCCCTCACCCTCCGATCCAACAAGTCCCAGACATGCTCAATGGGATTGAGATCCTGGCCATGGCAGAACACTGACATTCATGTCTTGCAGGAAATCACGCACAGAATGAGCAGGTGGCATTGTCATGCTGGAGGGTCATGTCAGGGTGAGCCTGCAGGAAGGGTATCACATGAGGGAGGATGGCAGCAGTGTATGTGCAAAGTTTTAGACTGATCAAATGAACTATTGCATTTCTGTTCAAAATATTGTATCAAGACTGCCCAAATGTGCCTAATTTGTTTATTAATAACTTTTAATGTTCAAAACTGTGCACTCTTCTCAAACAATAGCATGGTATTATTTCACTGTAATAGCTACTCTAAATTGGACAGTGCAGTTAGATTAACAAGAATTTAAGCTTTCTGCCAATATCAGATATGTCTATGTCCTGGGAAATGTTCTTGTTACTTCCAACCTCATGCTAATCGCATTAGCCCACGTTAGCTCAACCGTCTCGTGGAAGGGACACCGATCCCGAAGAAGTTTTTAACCTCTCTCCCTCTACTATAGCCATCTTTGGTGATTGGACTGAGAGGGATGGAAACACAGACAGCATGCAGCTACCACATTTAACAATGTGTGATTCATTCACCATTACATCATAATTTTAAAAAAGTGAATGATCTTTGTTTCATATTCTTGTTTGTGCTAAGGTTGATATGAATAGTACTGATGAATGTATTATAATTATGTTGGTAAGGTTGACTTGAGTGAAATATTGTTACGTTTTTTATGCTTTGGTATTGTAATATTTTCTGTAATTGGTATCATCACCTGCTGTTTACATTTCAATAGCTAAGTTGTTTATGAATTATACAATTGTCAGAAAGTGAGGATAAATCAGGCTAAAATGCTGCAACATTGGACGCTTTGTGATGTGACTCCAAATTATATTGGAGATATGGCCAAATAGTATCTAATACCAATGATCAAGGTAAGACATAGCTATAATTTACTACTTCTGTTTGATGAAATTGTCACGCCATTATGCTATTGTATGTAATTTGAGCATTGGTTTGATTAGCCAATGTAGGTAACTAGCTAGCTATGGTGGAGAGGTTGATTTGAAGCAACAAACGTATGTAGCCGATCTGAGTTCATGCCTGCATGTTAGATAGTTCATAGATAACCTTGAATTCAATTCTGAATTTGGCTGAGATAATTGAAACAAAATAAGTATTCTGAGGGTCAATGTTGTCACAATGAGTTAGCTAGCTAACCAGCTAGCCAACTTGTGCCATAGCTGGGCTGCTCGGACAATACGTGAACCAGGGAGCCTGACTGGCAAGCTAACTACTAACGTTACAACGTCAACTAACGAAACAGATACAATTTCAATAATTACATTTTGAATATGGCTTAGATATGGCTGAGAACAAAAATATATTGAGCGTCAATGTTGTTGGGATATAACGTTAGCTAGCTAGCTAGCTAAAAACCTGTGTAGCTGGCTGCTAAGATACGAGTGAGTAGCTAGGTTTTAGTTTTGCGTCAAAGCTCAGTACATATAACAAATAGATTGCCAATAAGGACATGC
This sequence comes from Salvelinus alpinus, assembly GCF_045679555.1. Taxonomy (NCBI): domain Eukaryota; kingdom Metazoa; phylum Chordata; class Actinopteri; order Salmoniformes; family Salmonidae; genus Salvelinus; species Salvelinus alpinus. Next base: position 35,514,283 of record NC_092100.1, on the reverse strand, counting down.
TGCATTTCTCACTTTGAATGAGACTGCATGATCTGTAATAATTCCGTATTCATCCTGAACAAATCGTGAATAATGATGAGTGAGAAAGTTACAGAGGGTCGAATATCAAACCCCCAAGACATGCTAACATCCCCTGTTGGTAATGGTGAGAGGTTAGCTTGTCTTAGGGATATGATTTTTGACCTTCTGTAACTTTCTCACTCATCTTTATTCAGGATTCATTCAGGATGGATTATCCGTAATCATTAATGTAGATGTATTTAGAAATATATTGTATTCTTATTCACAATAAAAATGACTCCAAAATGACACAATCAATTATTTACAATTCATTTCTGTTGGGCACAAACTAATCAGAAAACAACCAAAACAAACTGCAAAATGCATCCAACAAGTTTGTAAAGTCACAAGCTTGATGTAATCATTGCGTGATAGGAATATGGGACCAAATATTAAACTTTTGACTACTTTATTTATAAAAAATAATTAGTACCCCTTCCTTTTTTAAAATAGATTTTTGGGCTATTTCTTGTTAAACAAAATCTCTTAATCTGAACACATCTATTAGTATAAAATAATATAATTTACCTTTTTTTGCATACAATATAGCTCAGTGTTTGAATTTTTTATTTTATACTGTCGTTATTGCTCGCCTTTATCAAGGGTGTCAATAATTTCGGACCCCACTGTATATTAGAAGGGGTTCGAATACAAAATATATTCATACTTCATATTCCAGCGGAAGATGAGAGAGTTGTGTCTCTAATCTACTTCTGCTCAAAGCAATACATGCACAGCCATACAGTATATCACTCCTCTCTGTTACCAACCTGCACCTCACATTACCATGGTCTTCTAACCATCCCCTGGTCCTGGCCTGGCCTGGCACATCTCACCTCAGTTATCTACAAGTGGAACCTAACATTCTGTACATGGGCCCCCCATAAGACTTGAAATAACATTAATGTGATTACCCCCATAAGATTTGTACACCCAAGAGTCACTGTGTCATTCATTTCAATCCCTCTCCACTCCATTGTGGTGCATTATCGTAGCAGTGGCATCCTCAAGGCTCAAGCACACCTGATTCAAAAGCTCAACTAGACATCAAGCCTTTGCTGTTGGGGGTACATGAGGAGCATAGAAACAGTGTGTCTTACTTCCAGAGCGGCAGCCCTCTTCAGTAACAGCTGTTCTATGTTCCTGGCTGCCCTAGCCACTAGTTCCTCTGCAATGTTAGACTCTACTGTGTACAGGTTCTGGTTGTCCAGGAAGATCTAGAGAGAGTGAGCATACACACTGGTTACACATACTGTCATAGTGTCCCTTGATAGATATCCATGTTTTATTTTATATAGTGATTACTATGCGTTATAACATGTTATGAAAGGTTAGGTCACCTGTGTGAGGCTCTTCCCGGCACTGGCTGTGTCTGCCAGTGTCACCAGCTCTATCTGTATCTGATCCACCCATTCCTTTATCCTATAGGACAAGAGAGAGGCACAAACAACCAATCAGATCACAAAAACAAACATCCCATACCGGTAGTTCAATTAAATAACTCCCTCCTCACCTAAATTAGCCAGCGTTTATGTTACCAGTAGCTGCCTATCATCTGCCAACATCCCTGTCAATCAGATAACTTCAGATGGTTTCAAAGCCAATATAACCACATCAGACGACTCTCACAAGAATGGAACATGGCATCACCTGTCCAGTCCAATCACTCAACAATCACTCTAATACAATGTCACCCAATAAGATCACTGGCCTAGCCGTCAACACTGCCAGAGCCAATCAGATCATACTCTCAGGGGTCAAAGGAAAAGTCAAACAATCAAATACTTATTACTAGGTTCACACACAATGTCAACAGGTAGCCGTCTCAAGCTGGGTCAGACCAATGAGATTCAGACAGTGATGTGTGTGGACAGGCCTCTGCAGAAATCTACCTGTGTGTGTGTGCGTGTGCATGTGTGTGTATGTGTATGTGTGTGCATGTGTGTGACCTTGTTAGAGCAACCAGAACCAAAAGGGTCCACTTCATATTCAAGTGCAGTGGAGCCAAAAGTTTACTCACTGAGCTCTTGATAATATCACTACTGACATACAGCACCTTTGTCTGTCTCTGTCTCTTTCTCTCCATCTCTCTCGGCCTCTCTCCCTCCCCCTCTCTATATCTCTCTCGCTATATTTTTCTCTCTCTCTATTTCACCAGGATCACATTGATGGCAAACCTCCTGACATCCTGGGCTGAGCACTGTGGTGTTGCTTAGAGTAACAAAGAGCTCAGATGAAAACATCAGGGTCTGCCTACTAAGAAATGTTTTATTCCGTAACCTTTAGAAACATTGTGAAACATTGCACACACACACGGACACACAAAGTGGGAGAGAGACAGGAAGAGAGAATATTGCATGCAGTTGGCTGGGGGTTGGAGTGGGATGTAGATGATTTCATTGTCACACACACACACACACACACACACACACACACACACACACACACACACACACACACACACACACACACACACACACACACACACACACACACACACACACACACACACACACACACACACACACACACACACACACACACACACACACACACACACACACATCCGTGTGTCATTTGCAGCTATTCACACAGTCCCTGAGAGTAATGAGTGTAATGAGGATTGTGACCGGGGACAGGGAATGAGATTGACGGGGAGGGGTGAGAGGAGGTGAGGTATAAGGAATAATTGTGTCCCAAATCTGTTTCTCCTCTCCTCCACTCCATAGTGCCTGAGATCTAAAGCCCTGAGATCTGAGCAGACAGTGTGTGTGTTTGTGTGTGCGTGTGCCTCCATCCATGCATAGATGTGTGTGTAAATATTACCCTACTAGACGGCGCTAAACAGACACGTCTTTCTCCTAGCCAACTTTGGAGTACTTTTAATTTTTTTGTGTTTTTTCTTACATTACTTGCTCAGCATTTTCTTATATTATTATATAGATCAGTGGTCACTCAGAACTTTTTGCTGAAATTCGACTTCCCTGTCCTGGATCCTTTGTTTGAACTTCCCGAGGAAGCTCTATTCATCCCGGGGGCTGCACCAAAACACTGACGCCAGATAAGAGGTGGAATGAGTGAGACCCTAGACTCAGACGTTCAGTCCCTGGACAATAAAGTAGACAAGCTCAGGGTGAGGATCTTCTTCCAGAAAGACATCAGGGACTGTAACATACTCTGTTTTACTGAATCATGGCTCTCTTTCCGGGTATATTGTTCCTGTGCATTCAGTCAGCAGTTTCTTCGTCCAGGAAGAAAGAACTCTCAGAGAAATAGAAAGACGGAGGGGTTTCTTTCATGCCTAACAACTCACTGTGTGATTAGTACAGGAACTCAATTCCTTTTGTTCTCCCTATCTGGAATACCTCACTATCAAATGAAGACCGCATGATCTCCCAAGAAAAATGTACTCGGTCACAGTCACTGCCGTGTATATTCACCCCCAAGCCGACACCGCGACAGCTCTCAAGGAACTACACTGGACTTTGTGCAAACTGGAAACCCCATATCCTGACATCGCATTTACCCTAACGGTGGACTTTAATAAAGGAAATCTGAGGAAAGCACTACCGAAATAATATCAACTCGCAACATGGACCATGGATCATTGCTAATATCCCTTCCGGGATGGCTACAAGGCCCTCCCCCACCCTCCCTTCGGCAAATCAGATCAGCCTCCATTCTGCTCCTCCCCACCTATAGGCAGAAACGTAAACAGGAAGCTCCCAAGGTAAGGACAGTTTAACTTTGGTCTGACTAATCAGAATCTATGCTTCGAGATTGTTTGATACCTCGGCCTAGAAATGTTCCGGGTCAACTCTGAGAATTGTATTGACGTATACGGTGACTGGGTTCATCAGGAATTGCATAGACGACGTTATTCCCACTGTGACAATTAGAATTGATCCAAACCAAAAACCGCTGTCAAATGACAGCATTCGTGCAAAACTGAAAGCGCAAAACACAAGATTTAGCCATGGCAAGGTGATTGGGAACATCGACGTGTACAAACAGACCAGCTACGACCTCCGTAAGGCAATTAAAGAGGAAAAACGACAGTACAGGGACAAAATGGAGTTGCGACTCAACGACCCAGACACTAGACGTATGTGGCAAGGACTCCAGACAATCATGGATTATAAAGGTAAAGCCAGCCACTTCGCAGACACTGACACCTCACTCCCAGATGAGCTAAACACCTTCTTCACCCGCTTCAAGAATTTGTATACAGCCCCAACAATTTGTATACAGCCCCAATAGATCCACGGACGACGAAATTGCCATTGCACTGCACAATCTCACCTAGACAAAGTAAATACGTAAGAATGCTGTTCGTCAACCACAGCTCAGCTTTCAACACCGTAGACCCTCCAAGCTCATCACTAAGCTCAGGGCCCTGGGTCTGTACCCCTTCCTGTGCAGCTGTGTCGTGGACTTCCTGACAGGATGACCCCAAGTGGTGAAGGTAGGCAACAACACCTCTGCCACATTGATCTTCAACACAGAGGACCCACAGGGGTGCGTGCTCAGCCCCCTCCTTTACTCCCTGTTCACCCATGACTGCGTGGCCATGCACATCTCCAACTCACAACACTGGTAGGCCTGATTACCAACAATGATGAGCCTATAGGGAGGAGGTAAGAGCCCTGGCGTAGTGGTGCCAGGAAAATAACCTCACCCTCAACGTTAACCAAATGAAGGAGCTAATCGTGAACTACCGGATACAACAGAGAGAACACGTCACATCCACATCGACGGGGCCGCAGTGGAGAGGGTCAAAAGCTTCAAGTTCCTCGTTGTGGACATCAAAGACAACCTGAAATAGGCTTAAGAAATGTGGCTTGGCAACGTCCGCAACAGCAGGGCTCTCCAGAAGGTGGTGCGGTCAGCCCAATGCATAACTGGGAGCGCACTGTCAGCCCTCAAGGATATCTACACTACCCGGTGTCACAGGAAGGCCAAGAAGATCATCAAGAATCTCATCCACCCAAGCCATGGCCTGTTCACCCCGCTACCATCTAGAAGGCGGGGACAGTACAGGTGCATCAAAGCTGGGACGGAAAGACAGAGAAACAGCTTCTATCTCCAGGCCATCAGACTTTTAAACAGTCATCACTAGCCAGCCTCCGCCCAGTACTCTGCCCTGCACCTTAGTCACTGTTCTAGCGGGCAACCACCCTGTTTGGCACACATCTCCATTCAGACCACATTCACACTCCTCCAATATGTCAGTGCTGTGGCCAAAAACCTCAACATTTAAACACACAAAAAAAGTGATACTTTGTAAACTCATTGTGCATTTGTTTTAAAACAAATTGTTGATAATCTCCAACGCATCTACAAATCGAACCTTTGATTTACAAGTGGATATCTGTCAAACTGACCAATCCAGACGCACCTCAGCTCCATTCATGTTTAGTCAGCGAAGTTTGTCTGAGTTGGCAGGGATGCTCTACTCTGCTCATAGAGATATAACTACTGTGGCTTTTAAAGTCTGGGTTAGAGAGAGAGAGAACGAGAGAGCGCAAAAGAGAAAGAGGGAGTGTAATGAGTATCTCAGCGGAATGCTGTGTTGAACTATGGACTAATTACACATCACTATAGAGGCAGAAACAGTCTAACACACACACACACACACACACACACACACACACACACACACACACACACACACACACACACACACACACACACACACACACACACACACACACACACACACACACACACACACACACACACACACACACACACACACACACACACACACACTCTTGTGTGACGATGCTTATATACAATAGATAGGGCTTCAATACAGTGGGGACAGTTCAACAATTTAAGAAACACAACCTCTAGATACAACTATACCAATGTTGTCACCAGATCAAAAGGCAAAGGCAAAACAGACAGATTGCAGTTTAATGTTTGGGACTGCCATTTACACAACCTGCCACAGATACTTCTCCCTGTGTCGCATCCTATTACATCCCCAGAGTAAACACTGGAACAGCTGAAGCATGGTTCCTAGAGTGGGGGGTGAAACTAACTGATCACACACAATAATATCTGGCTGTTACCTTCAATTATCAGCTCTTTAACCCTGGAAGATCATTGCGGAACAGAGCATCACTCTCTTCTTCTTAATTTCCCAAAGCTACACTTGGTGTGTTATTAAGAGTCTAGACTAGGTCATATAATCTGGTATTGCATAGTAATAAACCATATTTGGTCTCTGAAATAAACCCATGAAACATATTCTGTGTTTCACTGTATGAACTTGTAGGATTGGTAGTCACTGTAGCATTAGGCTACAGTATAAAAGCCTCATTTAATATATTCTACAATCAGCATTAGTTTAGCGCTGACTAGTTTTTTCAACAAGTTGACACGACATGCCTTGGCATGCGCACGTCTTCATTGATCACATAGCTGACCCTAATGAAGGCGACCAGCACGTGGGAATCTGCTAGTAAAAAGTAAGACATGTTCATTAACATTCGCACTTACATAAACAGGCTATACACTGTAAAACCATGAAAGATGTAACATGTTTTAGGGATGGGCATGAGTAATCAAATACTCCAATACTCAAACCGCCGTCAAAACTCGATCTTTATCCAGAGAACAATTGTTTTTCCAAATACTGTAAAACTTATTTGGTCTAAATTGTTTTTTGCTTTGGCTCTAGCGTTCCATTTGTGTGCATTTGCAGGACACAACAAAAGAATAAACCAAACCAAGTATCACACAGTTTTGCTCCCTGAATTCCTTTCCCCTCTGTCTCTCACTCACTCAAATGTGTTCTGACTGATACACAGGCGTAATGTGTGTGACTACAGAAATAAATGCCTATAAAAAATGATCTAAAGTGATACACAAGCCATTGTCACACCCTGATCTGTTTCACCTGTCTTTGTGCTGGTCTCCACCCCCCTTCAGGTGTCGCCACCATACGCATTATCCCCAGTGTATTTATACCTGTGTTCTCTGTCTGCTGCCAGTTTGTTTTGTTTGTCAAGTCTACCAGCGGTTTTCCCCTTACTCCTGTCTGTTTCTAATTTTCCCAGTTTTGACCATTCTGCCTGCCCTGACTATGCCTGCCATTCTGTACCTTGTCACCCCACACTGGATTATTGCCTCTGCCTGCCCTGACCCTGAGACTGCCTGCTGTTCTGTACCTTTTGGACTCTGATCTGGATTACTGACCTCTGCCTGCCCTTGACCTGTTGTTTTCCCTTCCCCCGTTCTAGTAATAAACTTTTGTTACTTCGACACTGTCTGCATCTGGGTCTTCCCTAAAACCTGATACCCACCTTCCTTGCCAAATGACAACAGTTTTATAACAAATTCTAAATGGACTAGTTTACTTAAGTAGGAAAATAAATGTGTGTTCCAACAATGAGCTGCAGTTTTGGAAAAATTGCGTAATTTCTCACTTAGGCTACTTTGCGGTTGTAACTAGTTACCACAGCCACAAAGTCTAAATTGTCTGTCTTATGATTTTAAAATGTGCTTTTTGTTTTAATTTAAGGTTAGGCATACGGTTTTCCATCTGGTTAAGTTTAGGGTTAAGGGTTAGGTTTAAATCAGATTTTAAGAAGCGAAATTGTAGAAATGTATGACTTTTATGACTTGGCTGTGGTAACTAACGTCAGGAGGAGAATTATGAAATCGCTACAGGTGTAGATCAAAAAGACCCACATGTGAGAGTGGCAACACTGCTCAGTGTTATTGGAAGAGAATGCCATATGCTTCAGCGTCACCTAGATCTGGGGTAAGAGAATAGAAAAAATTCTAAGAAAATCCTTGATGTTTTACAAAGACATTTGAACCCACCCGTAATGTGATTTACGAGAACAACCTCAAGCAGAGACGTCTGGTCAATATGTTGTGAGGTTGCGTCAATTGTCGGATTCATGTGATTTCGGGTTAATAAGAGAGGAAATGATCAGAGACAGACTTGTAATTGGCTGTAAAGATAACAGAGTAACACGGAACCCAAACCGGCAAGCTTGCACTTGCTAGCTAATTTGTCCTGGGATATAAACATTGAGTTGTTATTTTACCTGAAATGCACAAGGTCCTCTACTCCGACAATTAATCCACACATAAAACGGCCAACCGAATCGTTTCTAGTCATCTCTCCTCCTTCCAGGCTATTTCATCTTTGAATTTATATGGTGATTGGCATCTACACTTTTACCACGACAACCAGCAAAACATTTCGTCTTTCAATCATCCACGTGGGTATAACCTATGAGGAGATGGCACGTGGGTACCTACTTCTATAAACCAATGAGGAGATGGGAGAGGCAGGACTTTCAGTGCGATCTGCGTCAGAAATAGAAAGGAGTTCTATTTCAGCCCTTGGCATCGCAGACGCTCGTTGGCGCGCGTGAGCAGTGTGGGTGCAATAATTGAATAACATGGATTTCTAAATTTATTTTGCGAAGCTCGCGCACGCGACGTGTCCGGTCTGGTCAGCATGTTAGTTCCATTCCCCAGGCAGTATTGACTATGTGTTTTATGTCTAGACGCTGCTCGTGTTTGTTATATTGGTCTATGTTCCGTTTATTACTTAACTCACCACATGCTTTCCGACTCCCATGGTATACGTTACAGATAGTCATTCAAATTTCAACCAGGAGAACATATTTTAAACAATAGTGTTAACTTTCCCATCATCTTCAGAGTGAATTTAGTCATTAGAAAGTGATGTGACTTTCCATGCCTATTAATCAGACCAGTGTTAGGAATGTCAGTCACCTCACCTACATTTTGGCACAACTGAACAGGACATTTGATTCAAGAAATCTTTTCAATCGCATGGTGTTGTTGTTATTCAACTGTGTTGAGTTAATTTGCGTTAACTTCTTGCCACTAGGGGGGTGCCATTTCGACATAGTCCAAATTCGTCTCCAAATTAAACTGCCTCGTACTCAATTCTTGCTCGTACAATATGCATATTATTATTACTATTGGATAGAAAACACTCTCTAGTTTCTAAAACCGTTTGAATTATGTCTGTGGGTGAAACAGAACTCGAGCAATTTTCCTATGTGTATGTCAGAATTCAGAATTGTACTGGCTGCTCTGAGACCTGTGTATTAATTTGCCTGTCCTCTATTGGTTGAGATGCACTGCATACGCCTTCCCCTGGGTGTCAGCGAATAGGGAGACTTGAAATGGACTCTCTGTGTAATTCCCAAAGTTTATAAATTGATTGGAATCACGGTGGCCATTCTTTGGGATCTGCGCTCGGGCGCGAAGAGGAGCTTTGCATATCGTTGTGGAAGCTCTGGTTTTAGCTCCTTAGATAATTCCGGTCATGTTTTTATTCGATATAAGCTTTAAAGACATCATAATCTTGTTATTTTGAACCGAATTATTTCAGTTTATATCAGTTTATTGCGATTTTCTGGCATTTCTTTGTGACGCACTTTCAAGAGTTGGACACTTTCCCTGTACATGCCGAACGTTAGTGGCCATTTCGACAGGACAAGAGGACATCTTTCGACCAAAAGACGATTAGACCGGAGAAAGGACACATTGCCCAAGATTCTGATGGAAGCTCAGCTAATAGTAAGAACTATTTATGCTGATAAATCGTTGTTCTGTTGAAAAATGGTAAACGCATAAGCTGACATTTTTTTGGGGGTAGCTTCGCTTTGGCGCAACTTGTATTGCGCAGTAAGGTTAATTTTAAAAATGTAATTCAGCGATTGCATTAAGAACTAATTTGTCTTTCAAATGCTGTCCACGCTGTATTTTTTAGTCAAGTTTATGATTATTTAATGATTAGACTAAGTCACTCTCCAAGATGGCGCCCGACATTTTCTGCCCAGTTTAGCTACTTTTCTCATTGTATAACCACGATTTGTGATGCTAAATATGCACATTTTCGAACAAACTCTATATGCATTGTGTAATATGATGTTACAGGACTGTCATCTGAAGAATTCTGAGAAGGTTAGTGAAAAAATTTATATATTTTGGTGGCGATAACGTTATCATCCCTTTTGCATTGATTCAATGCTGGGGTGATGTTAGCTCATGTGGTATGCTAATATAACGATATATTGTATTTTCGCTGTAAAACACTTAGAAAATCTGAAATATTGTCTGGATTGACAAGATCTGTGTCTTTCGATTGCTGTAGGCTGTGTATTTTTCTGAAATGTTTTAGGATGAGTATTTTGGTAATTGACGTCGGTCTCTGTAATTATTCCGGCTGCTTCCAACGCTATTTCAGATTGCAGCTGCAATGTACAACTGTGATTTATACCTGAAAAATGCACATTTTTCTAAAAAAAAATATCCTATACCATAAATATGTTACCAGACTGTCATCTTATGAAGTTGTTTCTTGGTTAGTGGCTATATATATCTTTATTTAGTCGAATTAGTGATAGCTACTGATGCAGGAAAAAAATGGTGGAGAAAAAAGTTGTGTCTTTTGCTATCGTGATTAGCTAATAGATTTACATATTGTGTCTTCCCTGTAAAACACTTAGAAAATCTGAAATATTGTCTGGATTCACAAGATCTGTGTCTTTCGATTGCTGTAGGCTGTGTATTTTTCTGAAATGTTTTAGGATGAGTATTTTGGTAATTGACGTCGGTCTCTGTAATTATTCCGGCTGCTTCCAACGCTATTTCAGATTGCAGCTGCAATGTACAACTGTGATTTATACCTGAAAAATGCACATTTTTCTAAAAAAAAATATCCTATACCATAAATATGTTATCAGACTGTCATCTTATGAAGTTGTTTCTTGGTTAGTGGCTATATATATCTTTATTTAGTCGAATTAGTGATAGCTACTGATGCAGGGAAAAAAATGGTGGACAAAAAAAAGTTGTGTCTTTTGCTATGGTGGTTAGCTAATAGAAATACATATTTTGTCTTCCCTGTAAAACATTTAAAAAATCGGAAATGATGGCTGGATTCACAAGATCTGTATCTTTCATTTGGTGTCTTGGACTTGTGATTTCATGAACATTTGATTATATGATATCCCTGTGGCTTTAGGCTAGGCTATGCTAGTCAGCTTTTTTATACAATAGACTATTGTTGCTATATTATACTTTCAAAATAGGACTCCAGAATTTCCAGATTCTTTAGCTTTGTTCAATAGAGATGAATTACATACATATTTAAGTGCACTAACTAATATCATAGGCTAATTAATTTGGGGTTCAAAACATGAGGAAGGTGAAACTTTAAACACATTAACTTGATCGCTAACTCTAAATATAATACCCACTTCTAGTAGCCATATATTCATCCAACAGTAAATATAATGTCCTAAAATGTTTTGCAGTTGTAGTCTTCTACCCATGAGACCTATAGGGCTATGGGCAACACTTTGCAATAAGGTTTCATGTGTAAAGGGTTAATAAAGGGTTTGTAATATACATTATTAACAATTATTTAACCATTTGTACATGCATTATAAACCATTAATAAATTGATTATAAGAAATTGGTCAAACCAGTGCGATAGCCAGTCAGTGCTTGCCAAATAGTGAGCCACTATGTACCTCCAGCTATTAACCATATATACACTTACAAATGCGTATTATATTGGACCCTTATGTACCATCATGTAACCTTATTTTCAATGGTTGCACAGTTAAACAATAGTTATTTTCTCACTTTTGGGTGTGATGCATTGTTACTCTGTACCAGGAACAGAAATGATTGGTTTTCAGACCAATGGTCTTGCTCCACGTTTGAAACGTAATGATGCGTTGGTAAACTTATTTATTGCAGAAATGATGGCTTTATCTCAAAATCTCAAGCCATATTATTGGTGTAGTTTGCTGGTTTCTGAAAAATTCCTCCGACTTTGTGAGATCTGCCCACCTGTGAAATAAAGACCACCTGGAATGTGCCAAGAATGTTGTGTTGACACTGACATCATGTGACAGTGCGTCGTGAAGAATGATGATGGACGTGGCTATGAGAAGTGTGCAAAGGCCAGACAGAAGATATTGCGCAAATGAAACGTTATTCACAAGACACATACTTTTGTCCTACCTAGCTAGCTAGGAAACATTAGCAAGCCAGCTAGAATTAGGTAAAACCTAAAACACTTTTTTTATATAGACATTCTGCTAGACGATTTGAAATAAAATAATCTTTGACATGATATAGCTAACTAGCTAAGTAGATCACATTTGCTGGCTAGCTAGCTAGCTAAAATCGACATGACAGAGTTTCCATGCAATTTGTTTAGATAGCTTTTTAGGATTAGCATGCTAGCTAGCTAGTTATCTAACCTTGGATACAGTCTCTATCTAGGTAGCTGGTAAGTTAGCTAGCTATCTAGCATCCTTTGTCAGCACTATAATTTTAAGACTAACTTACTAACTAGCTAGTGGATTAGTACAATTGTGATAACTAGCTAGCCCCTTTCATCTATGGAAGCTATCTATTAGTGTTAGCTAGTGTTTCACATGACTTGCTATTATTATTATTAGTTAGCAGATGATAACATAACTAGTTAAGCCTAAATGGTAGAAATCTTGATAATGAGGATAGTAGAATAATGTAGCTAGTGACTATGCTAAATTGTCATGAATTCCTCTTCTTTCCCACACATTCCCATAAGGTCTCAGACTCCAGGATGGGAAAATGCTTAACAAGAAAGAAACCGATGAAGACAGAAGAGGATCATGAGACACTATGTTGTACTTTAAATGGTTAATCTGTTATCAATTTCTATTCTGACTTGTAATGTTAAAAAAGGGAAGAAAACGATGTCCCCTGTTTGTCTGAATTAGCAAGATTACTCACTATACCAATAATAGGCTACATATTTCAGTCACTGCAATTAAAATTGTTTTACCAATGTATCCTTCTTTACATGCAATGTTGTTCTTTCTATGTATTGCATGTATGAGGAGATTATATACTGGTATACATTTTTGCAACTTAATACTTCAGAGTCTAAGACATTGGTGGAGAAGGGGGTGCTAAGCTGACATATGGAAATGTTTTAAGATGGTCATACTATGAATCATTTAGTTATATGATTATGAATTTTAGGACCCCTTTAGGCATACAAAAAAATAAAAATGAATTGTTGGATAAAATATAGATTTTGGCCTTGACTACTAATAGAAATGCATTGAATAACACATTCATAAATGGAAAAAAGGACAGTCAAAAATAAATAAATAAGAAACAAGGTTTTGAAGTGCCTGCCCTAAATCTAGGAGACATAAAAAAACTCAAGACTGTTGGAAAAGCATTCCTCGGGAAGCTGTTTGAGAGAATGCCAAGAGTTTGCAAAGCTTTCCTAAAGGCAAGGGTTGGCTATTTGAAGAATCTCAAATATAAAATATATTTTGATTTGTTTAACACTTTTTTGGTTACTACATGATTCCATATGTGTTATTTCACAGTTTTGATGTATTCGCTATTATTCTACAATGTAGAACATAGTAAAAATAAAGAAAAACCCTGGAATGAGTAGGTGTGTCCAAACTTTTGACTGGTACTGTATATATATTTTTCACACATATTTGACCCTTTTTTTGGGCGGGCACAAAACTACCTTCATACTTCCATTCCCTTTTTTAAGCTGGTATCAGTTACCTTCAGATGAGTCACGTGACACCATTAGTTTGTAGCTTAAACTGTTAGCTATATGGAAAAAACTGACCAGTTATTGCACTATTTTGACCAATGCAATATAACTGTTTATTAATGCATTTACAAATGATTACATAAACATTAATAGCATAATTAGAACCTCTTTATAAACCCTTTACAAATGGTACCTTATTGTAAACATTTTGCCACTCCATATCTCAAAGCCATATCAAATATATTGGTTGTTAAATAGTTGCTATTGAGCTGAAGATTGAGCGTGGAGAAATAAAAAGTTTACCTACAGAAAGCTGAGAGCCTTCTCTCTCCGACAGGGACAAGGGGATGAAGCTTCCAACGCTGTGTTTTCCCACAATTGCATTTTGAAATGTTATATTTTTCTCTTGAGCGCATGAGGGGAGAGGGGAGTTGCTACCTGGATCACTACAGCAGTCCCCAGCTATGGCACAGGCACAGGACAGACAATTTCATTACTGGAATAATGAGGACAATGCAATTAACTTTTTTGACCATATAATGGTCAAATCATATCATGGTTTTAGCTAAAGTTTTGAGTGAGGTGACAATGTAAAATGTGCTTTTTCTACATTTACATGCACCCTTTCCGTTTTTTACTATCCATGATCTTGCCTGTCTAAATGAAGACAGTAGGAGCAGATCTTGCTGATGCCACATTTAACTTTGAATTTGACTGTGCGTGACCTAAGCCTATTGATCAGCCAAAGACTCATTATAGATTAGTATAACAGAGAAATTGTGGGGGGAAAAAAGAAATACAAAAATACATCTTAACAATCCCATGGGCAGCTGGCCTTATCAAATTTTTAATTGTTTTATTTTTTATATTAAAAAAATGTCCAGCCCATATGCATTAGCCAGAATTGCTAGATGGCCAATCGGCCCCTGATTACAGTATTTCTTCACATACCATTGTTTTAGTTCTTCACCATTAGGAATCACACACACACCACACAAACACACATAAACAAATAATTAATCAGTTTTACTTACAACAGAGTCACACAACCAACAACTGGGATTTGACAATCTAGGCGGGAATTTGAATGGTAGCAAGCCTACTTACATGAGTTGTGTTGGAAACATCGACGGCAGACAACTATCCGACGATAACAACAGTAAAATCAGCAAGGCGTGTGGTCTGTAGGTGTCCATTGCCAGGCGTCAACTCCCCGACCAAACACACACATGTACCCTCAAACGCTGCGCCCCCGCTCCGTCTGTCTTTCCAGCTGTATGAGTGTAGAATGGACTACGACAACCGAGTAGTTTGTGTCACACATTCGGAAATAATAACCCAGCCCCGCCACAAATAATATGATCAACTGTCAACCACGCTCTAACAGGTACCGGATTTGTTATTTATGTCGTCTCTCTCGCTCGTTCTCTCTCAACCACATCAGATGTTACTCGGTTTCATGTAAAATAATTTCTCTGGGAGTATTTAATATACTCATTTGGGGGCTTCTTATGGCCCAGCCCTCTAACCTCAAGGCTACATCAATCCCCCCAGACAGAGAGAGACAGTGTGAGTGACAGGTAGCAGTGGACTGATAGCCTGATGACTCACACTAAATTCTTCCACTGCTCTGTCCTTCGCTACATACTTTAGTCTGAGACTGACATAATTTAAGTTGTTTGTGTACAAAACAATTCCTCAGTAATTGCATCGTGTCTAACCAATCAGAGTATCAAAACCAATGACGGATTTTCAAACCTGCTTTACCACATGTGTTCTGGCTCTGGCCCAACCCATTGGTTTCTGGACCAATTAGATGGCCCCGAATGTGTTTGCGTTTGGTGAAGGGTCAGGGAGGTACAAAATTCTAGACTCATTGCGGAGAAAAAGACAATTATCCTGGGGCGTGGCGTAGCGTTTGGCCGGAGCAGGGAGTCTGAGGAGCCAGGCCAGTATTGAGCGCACCATTGAACAGACTTTTAGATATAGTGATTTATAGCACGGGTCTTCAACCTTTTCTTGCCCAGGGACCCACTCCCAGAAAAACCGCCGACCCAGGAACCCCCATCATACATTAGCAAAACATTTTCTTGTCTTATCATCAGGTGACTGATAATGGAAAGGAGAAGTAAGCAAAATTAAAAATTAATAGATTTGTTAGATAGTTTAAAATTTTTTCGATCTCCCCACATTATAATTGGAAGAGGAAATGCAAACTCTGACATATGTGACCCGATTCAGGAAACTATGCGTATGTCACGACTTCACAGGAGAGACTTTTGAACGTAAACATTTATTTTAAATCAAAATGCATTGTTTAGCAAAAATGCCTTCTCGAACATGTGAACTTTCATGTGCCTTAATATCAAATGTGTATGTCATCTGTAAATACGAATAAAATTGTTAAATTACGAGCCTAGTTGGTTTAGCCACAGAGGAAGACAGCAACCTTCCCGCTAGTCATGATTGTATTGAGACAATGAGTGGGCTGGCATACCGAGAGATGAGTTTGGATTGGTCTGCAGTGTTTAAAATGAGCTGCTCGTAATGCGTAGATAGTCCTTTCTACTGCAGTTTTTTGGGAAAGATATACAGTTGAAGTCGGAAGTTTACATACACTTTAGCCACATACACCTCAGCCAAAAACAGTTTTTCACAATTCCTGACATTTAATCCTAGAAGAAATGTTCTGTCTTAGGTCAGTTAGGATCACCACTTTATTTTAAGAATGTGAAATATCAGAATAATAGTTGAGAGAATGATTTTTTCAGCTTTTATTTCTTTCATCACATTCCCAGTGGGTCAGAAGTTTACATACACTCAATTAGTATTTGGTAGCATTGCCTTTAAATTGTTTAACTTGGGTCAAACGTTTCAGGTAGCCTTCCACAAGCTTCCCACAATAAATTGGGTGAATTTTGACCCATTCCTCCTGACAGAGCAGGTGTAACTGAGTCAGGTTTGTAGGCCTCCTTGCTCACACATGCTTTTTCATTTCTGCCCACAAATTTTCTATAGGATGAGGTCAGGGCTTTGTGATGGCTACTCCAATACCTTGGCTTTGTTGTCCTTAAGCCATTTTGCCACAACTTTGGAAGTATGCTTGGTGATGGCTTTGTCCATTTGGAAGACCCATTTGCGACCAAGCTTTAGCTTCCGGACTGATGTCTTGAGATGTTGCTAGAATATATCCACATAATTTCCCTCACTCATGATGCCATCTATTTTGTGAAGTGCACCAGTCCCTCCTGCAGCAAAGCACTCCCACAACATGATGCTGCCACCCCCGTGCTTCACGGTTGGGGTGGTGTTCTTCGGCTTGCAAGCCTCATCCTTTTTCCTCCAAACATAACGATGGTCATTATGGCCAAACAATTCTATTTTTGTTTCATCAGACCAGAGGACATTTCTCCAAAAAGTACGATATTTGTCCCCATGTGCAGTTGCAAACCCTAGTCTGGCTTTTTTATGACGGTTTTGGAGCAGTGGCTTCTTCCTTGCTGAGTGGCCTTTCAGGTTATGTCGATATAGGACTCGTTTTACTGTGGATATAGATACTTTTGTACCTGTTTCCTCCAGCATCTTCACAAGGTCCTTCGCTGTTGTTCTGGGATTGATTTGCACTTTTCACACCAAAGTACGTTCATCTCTAGGAGACAGAACGCATCTCCTTCCTGAGCGGTATGACGGCTGCGTGGTCCCATGGTGTTTATACTTGCATACTATTGTTTGTACAGCTGAACGTGGTACCTTCAGGCATTTTGAAATTGCTCCCAAGGATGAACCAGACTTGTGGAGGTCTAGGTCTTGGCTGATTTCTTTAGATTTTCCTATGATATCAAGCAAAGAGGCACTGAGTTTCAAGGTAGGCCTTGAAATACATACACAGGTACACCTCCAATTGACTGAAATTATGTTAATTAGCCTATCAGAAGCTTCTAAAGCCATGATATAATTTCCTGAAATTTTCTTAGCGCTAGGGGTCAGAAAGGTAAACGGACATTTTCTCTGGCCCAGATCGTAGAATATGCATATAATTTACCAATTAGGATAGGAAACACTCCAAAGTTTCCAAAACTGTCAAAATATTGTCTGTGAGTATAACAAAACGTATTCTGCAGACGAAAACCTGAGAAAATATAACCCGGAAGTGTTTTTTTTATTTTTTATCTGTGTTTCCTGGACCGTCTTTCTTCCATTTAAAGGGGTATCAACCAGATTCTTTTTCCAGTGGCTTCCTCAGGCTGTGACCAGGCTTTAGACATAGTTTCAGGCTTTTATTTTGAAAAATGAACGAGATTTTTCAAAACTAGTCAGGTGTCCTCCGAATAGTTCCTGCGCGCTAGAGGAGCTCTCCATTTTCCTTTTGTCTCTTAATGAATAGGTTATGGTCCGGTTGAAATATTATCGATTATGTTTGTTAAAAACAAACTGAGGATTGATTATAAAAAACATTTGACATGTTTCTACGACCATTACGGATACTTTTTGGAATTTGTCGAATGGAACAAGGCTTTGGTTTTCTGAACATAACGCGCAACCCAAATGGCGTTTTTTTTTGTGATAAAAGTAATATTTATCAAACAAAAATAACATTTGTTGTGTAACTGGGAGTCTCGTGAGTGCAAACATCCGAAGATTATCTAAGGTAAGCGATTCATTTTATTGCTTTTCTGACTTTCGTGACCAAGCTAACCAAGCTAATATAAGGCTAACTGTTCTAGCATTGATTGCTACACTCACAAAAGCTTGGATTTCATTCGCTGTAAAGTATATTTTCAAAATCTGTCACGATATGTGGATTAACAACAAGGTATATTTCACTTGTGATTGCATGATTATAAATATTTTTTGTAATATTTTTTGCATTTGGCGCCCTGCAATTCTAGCGGTTGTTTAGGAAAGTGATCCCGTAAAAGGGATCTGTGCGCAGAGAAGTTAAAGGCACAGTCAATTTAGTGTATGTAAGCCTCTGACCCCATACAGTGAATTATAAGTGAAATAATCTGTCTGTAAACAATTGTTGGAGAAATTACTTGTGTCATGCACAAAGTAGATCTCCTAACCGACTCAGGATGTCTTATAAAAGGGGTTGCTAGCTTTCATCCATGTATACGGTTAAAAATCTAGCTAACGTAAACTAACGTAAACTCGTACATCGCCTTGGTCCGTACAATCACCCTTATTTTAACGCCCCCAAAAACATAATACTTCCAGATCAACTGTAATGTCAATACCATTGTAAAGCACAATTTCTCCCCTTTCCAACAGAATCAATTACATGACCTAAACACTGCCCATTTCTGCATAATTCAAGCAGGCAGTCTATTTAAAAAGGGCGGGTGGGGAATCAAAACTAATGCGTGATAGTGAGAAGGAGAGATGTCGTGTGGGAAAATCGCTTTTTTTCACTCGTTCTGTCCAACTTATCACCTTATCGCCTCTAAAATGTAAATAAATTACTATAAAGAGGTAATATAATGTGTGATTACATACCTATTTGAAGGTTTGTGTCGAATTTGAATCGTGTTTTTAGGGTGGTGCTAAAGTGATCTTAGAAGTAAACAGCGGCTTTGAGAATGATGATCGCATGCAATGATGACGCAAAAAATGACTAGGTATCCCCCTTACCCCCGTCACTGTCCATTTCTTGTTTTTAAAGGATGAGAGAAGTGCTACACCTGGTGGAGAGAGATTGTAAGACAGATAGTTGCTTTATGCGTGCTGTACGTTACGACATGACACGCCACGATGTAACGGAGGGTCCGTTTTTTCACCTTTTCTCCAATACTATAGACCCATTACCATGTCGATCAACGCTTGAATAGAAACCTAGTTCACACCCCCGATTTTGAAGTCAACACTGTCGCTACAGTCCCATTAGTTTTCTTTGTAGCCTCGTTTGAATGTTGCGGTTGCGCACATTTGTACGGAATGGGGTGAGTTTACGTTACAGATTCAGATATTATACGTTTCTAATTTTGTCAGAAAGTTGTTTTCATTGCAAGATAAAGCTTGCTGTTAGCTAGCCAGCTGCAGTTTGATGGCTGGCTTGCTAACTAACAATGAACCTAATGATATTTAGCTTGCCGTGACAATCAGTTTGTGTTGCTAGTAATGTTAATCTATGGATTGGGATTATATTTCATATTTTAGCAAGTTAACGTGGCATGTCTAAACCAAAGACCCCAAGTTAAAGCTTGCTGTTAGCTAGCAAAGAGGTTAGGTGGCTGGCTTGCTAACGTTAGCTAACATTAACCTATGTGTATGAAGTGTGTGTAACGTTAGTGTAGTTGTCTCAGAATGCCATTTCGCATTGCTAGTTATAACCTAATGTTAGCTAGCTAACTAGCTAACATTGGACCTATTGGTTAACTTTAGCTAGCTATGACAATTGGTTTGTTTTGCTAGTTAAAGCTAGCTGTTAGCTAGCCAGCTGACGTTAGATGGCAGGCTAGCTACAGTAGCTAACATTCCCTGTATGAACTGTGTGTAGTGTTATCTCAGAATGCCATTTTGCATCTATTGTATAATCATGCTAAAATGTATGTATCTGTAATTTGTCTTTCAGCATCAATCAGTAGAACATGCCTAACTCTAATCCACCAGTCATACAGTCATCAAAAAGAGAGTTGGCGCAAGCAAGGTTTCATCAACTACATGCACCATTTCTTCACCAACTGCAGAGTTGGGAAAACACCTGTGGACCTGCTATTGTGATAACTGCAGTGGGCAAAACAAGAACACGTTTGTGCTCTGGTATTGTGCCTGGTGGACCATGCACAAGCTCCACCACAATCTGGACCTTCACTTCCTGATCACAGGCCACACCAAGTTTGCCCCTGACTGGTGCTTTGGCCTCATCAAGCAGCGCTTCAGAGAGACCAGAGTGAACACTTTGTCTGAGATTGCTGGTATTGTGAAGGACAGCACTGTGACAGGGGTCAACATCCCACAGCTGGTTGGACTGGAGGATGGTACGGTGCTGATGAAAAGCTATGGCTGGCAACAACAGCTCCATACTTCAGGCCGCTGCCACAGATCAAGCAGTACCAGTACTTCAGGTAAAAAAATATTTTCATTCTATGAGGTTATTCTTATCTAAACTTGGGAGGTGAATTGATGTTGTGCAGGGTTGTAATCTCTTCTGATTTTTTGTTTTTCCTTGTTTTACAGCTTCGATGATCTGGAGCCTGGTGTTGTCGCCAAGGAGCGTTCGGACTGACCTCCCATAGATGGTCTGCCTGTAAATGCACCACCTAGACTGGACACAGCTAGACAAACGCATCTTTTTGACAAGATCAGGGAGTTTTGCGACGAAGAGGCTATGGACATCACATGCCCTGCACCAAAGTCAAGGGCAGGACAGAAACAGGCTCTCCGAATAAATAGATACCTTTGTTCATGCGTGGTTTGGACGGACCAGTCATCAGCACTATCTGCAGTGCCTCTATTCACATGACTCTCTCCTAACACACACGCCATACGTTGCTGATACTATTTTTCCCCCTGCTGCTCAGCCACTTTACCCTTGATTGTATGCATATACCTACCTCGCACATCACTGATATCGTCAACATTTATATTGACACTATCTCTTTCTGATTTTGCTAATATGCAAGTAACCATTTGGCTGTATCGTTTACACATTCTGAAGAGACCATCCACTTAGCAAAATATTTGTATGTGTGGTCGTAACATGATTTTGTGACACACCACAACAATATCATGTGACCATATCAAGTGCCCACCACATAAATATATGGCGCATGCATCTGTTTATGTACTGTACATGTGCACCTCACTCAGGTTTCAGGAGGAAAGCATGGACAGCTGTAGAGAAATGCTTATTGAAATTTCCGATTATCATGGATTTATCGGTGGTGACCGTGTTACCTAGCCTCAGTGCAGTGGGCAGCTGGGAGGAGGGGCTCTGGTTTTCCATGGACTTTACAGTGTCCCAAAACTTTTTGGATGAACATTTCTGTTTGAAAAAGCTTGCCTTTGCTTTCCTGACTGACTGCGTGTATTGGTTCCTGACTTCCCTGAACAGTTGCATATCGCGGGGACTATTTGATGCTAGTGCAGTATGCCACAGGATGTTTTTGTGCTGGTCGAGGGCAGTCAGGTCTGGAGTGAACCAAGGGCTATATCTGTTCTTAGTTCTACATTTTTTTGAAAGGGGCATGCTTATTTAAGATGGTGAGGGAATTAATTTTTAAATTTAAAAATATATATATTTTACCCCCTTTTTCTCCCCAATTTCGAGGGTATCGAATTGCTGGTAGTTACTGTCTTGTCCCATCGCTACAACTCCCGCACGGACTCGGGAGAGGCGAAGGTCGAGAGGCCGAAACACAACCCAACCAAGCCGCACTGCTTCTTAACACAGCGCACATCCAACAAGGAGGCCAGCCGCACCAATGTGCCGAAGGAAACACCGTACACCTAGCGACCTGGCCAGCGTGCACTGCGCCCGGCCCGCCACAGGAGTCGCCAGTGCGCGATGAGACAAGGATATTTCTGTCGGCCAAACCCTCCCGGACGACGCTAGGCCAATTGTGCGCCACCTCATGGGCCTCCCGGTCGCGGCCGGCTGCGACAGAGCCTGGTCTCGAACCCAGAGTCTCTGGTGGCGCAGCTAGCACTGCGATGCAGTGCCTTAGACCAGGCCAGGAAATTACTTTTAAAGAACGACCAGGCATCCTCGACTGACGGGATGAGGTCAATATCCTTCCAGGGTACCCGGGCCAGGTCGATTAGAAAGGCCTGCTCGCAGAAGTGTTTTAGGGAGCGTTTGACAGAGATGAGGGGTGGTCGTTTGACCGCGGACCCATATCAGATGCAGGCAATGAGGCAGTGATCGCTGAGATCCTGATTGAAAACAGCAGAGGTGTATTTGGAGGGCAAGTTGGTCAGGATAATATCTATGAGGGTGCCCATGTTTACGGATTTAGGGTTGTACCTGGTGGTTTCCTTGATAATTTTTGTGAGATTTAGGGCATCTAGCTTAGATTGTAGGACTGCTGGGGTGTTAAGCATATCCCAGTTTAGGTTACCTAACAGAACAAACTCTGAAGATATATGGGGGGCAATCAATTCACATATGGTGTCCAGGGCACAGCTGGGAGCTGAGGGGGGTCTATAACAGGCGGCAACAGTGAGAGACTCATTTCTGGAGACATTCATTTAAAAAAAAATAATTGAAGCTCGAACTGTTTGGGCATAGACCTGAAAATTATGACAGAACTTTGCAAGCTATCTCTGCAGTAGATTGCAACTCCTCCCCCTTTGCCAGTTCTATCTTGACGTAAAATTTTATATTTGGGTATGGAAATCTCCGAATTTTTGGTGGCCTTCCTAAACCAGGATTCAGACATGGCACGGACATCAGGGTTGGCGGAGTGTGCTAAAGCAGTGAGTAAAACAAACTTAGGGAGGAGGCTTCTGATGTTAACATGCATGAAACCAAGGCTTTTCGATTACAGAAGTCAACAAATGAGAGTTTCTGGAGACACGCAGGGCCTGGGTTAACCTCCACATCACCCGAGGAGCAGTAGGATGAGGGTATGGCTAAAGGCTAGCAAAACTGGTCGTCTAGAGAATAAAAGGAGCCGATTTCTGGGCGTGGTAGAATAGATTCAGGGCATAATGTGCAGACGGGTATGGTGGGGTGCGGGTACAGTGGAGGCAAGCCCAGGCACTGAGTGATGATAAGAGAGGTTGCATCTCTGGACACGCTGGTTATACTGCATGAGGTCACCACATGTGTGGGAGGTGGGACAAAGGATGTATCTGAGGCATGTACAGTGGGGCTAGGGGCTCAGCAGTAAACTAAAACAATGACAACTATGCTACACAACAGTATACAAGGCATACTGACATTTGAGAGAGACATTAAGCGAGGCATAGCGCAATCACAGGTGTTGATTGGGAGAGCTAGCTAAGACAACAACGGGTAAGACAACAACAGCTACTCAGCTAAGACAACAACAGGTAAAATGGCGATGAATGGGCAGAGAGAGTCGGTTAACTACACACAGGGCCTGAGTTCGGGGCTAGGGCCGACAGATGAGGGCACAGCGGATGGAATTCTGTCTGCGGACCAGTTGTGGTGGTACGGCGGGGCGCCGTGTCGATGAAGGGACCGGGCCAGATGGCGAAAGAGGTATTGTAGTTGTAGTAATTTTGTTTGCTAGCCGGGAGATGCGCCTGGCTCAGGGCTATCTTCGGGGCTGGGTCACTCGGTGGCAGGTAGCTATCTGTGATGATCAGGAGTAATGGTCCAGGGTTTACGGCAGGAATCCGGCGTTGTAGTGGAGAAAAACAGTCCGAGGCTGGCTGGTCTGTTGCCTGTGCAGAGGGTAAAGGCCGCTAGCAGTGGCTAACAATGACTAAATAGCTAGTAGCTAATTAACTGGTTCGCTTCTGATGGCTAGCTTCAGATAAAAGTTTTGGCGGATCCGTGTCACATTGAGTGAGGCGGGTTACCGGAAGGTATATTTAATTTAAAAATTGAAAAGAGATTGAAAAATAAATTGAAATATATACAAAAAAGACGGAAAATACAAAAAGTAAATGAGAGGAGGACATACCACGTCTGCACTGCTACGCCATCTTGGGGAGGTTCACATTTTTTGGAGGGTATGATATTTGTGCATCTATAACTTTCTCACTCCTTATTATTCACAATTCATTTAGGATTATCCATAATCATGATAGCATCCACATTCATGCAGAAGTGTTTACAAACATATTCTATTCTTTTTTACAATTTAAGTGACCCCAAAAGGGCCATATCTAGATTGTGTATAAATGCAGGAAATGATCTTTAGATACCCAAACAAATTCTGAGAGAGGACCCCCAGACCACCCGCCAGGTTATGTCTTCCCCACTTCTAAAACCAAAGTTGCGCCCCTGACCTAAACTATACTGAAACTAATTTCCCACATAATATGAGATAGACTATAGACAAGATTAAGTTAAGAGAAATCTGATGAGTGACAATATCAGGCCTATCAGTTGCTAAATTTTACATGAAGAGATGGTCGCATCTTGTAATTTACAGATGCAGGGAAAGGAGGATCACTTTATCAAATCCAGAGTAACTTGCAGGTAAAACATTTTGATTTCTATATAGTACTAGAAAGGGCATATTCTGCAGTTCCTATGACACTTACCTTTATCAAATAACAAAACATTTAAGAGGTGCAGCTCTATTTCCAAATTTCCCTTTTTCCAAGAATATCTGTGCTGTCCATGCATTCAGCACATGACCACTCGCACGGCAGCATTGCTCTGGCTATTAAGCAACAACTAGTAACATAAAATATGCTACAATGGATGAATGAACGATAGAATCCAGATAGAAACTGATAATGGTGCATGTAACTTCAATGAACTGAATGAAGAGGATGATTGAATTTGATTGATCTGAATAATGAGGGTGAAGAGGAAGATTGAATTTAGAACAATAGTGTAATGATTTGTGGGGGTCTAATTATTTTATTATGAAAGGCTGGAAATTGTATATAATTTCCCCTCAGAGAGTCAAATCAGACACTGAGTACAACATACAATGTGTGTAGTTCACAATGGCAAGCCAAACAAAACAAATGGACGCACTGGCAACATTGCAAATGCTGCAGAATTTAGATGAGTTGGAGTCGGATGGAGGATCAGATATTGACCTTGAAATCAACAGTTGCTGATGAAGAGTCTTCATCTGATTTTGATGTTGACTTCAAACCTCCGCTTCCAAGCCTCACCGCAGAAAAAACAGAACAGAGCCAACTGAGACAGTGATCCCAACTGCTAAGCTGAGACAGGAGTCTGGGAAGGATGGCACCGTCTGGGTAGAAAAAAGAGTGACAAGTTCATTTGACATGCAGATGTTGCAGCACATCAGAGATTGTACTGTTGCTCATGCACACAGAAAAGGAAACAGTACGTAGGACATGTCTATGGATGAACTCAGGGCATATGGCAGAAAGAGCATGGTTGTGGAGTCATTTTGGTCTGATAGGCATGGGGTGGACTTTTTCCGAGAGACCATGCCACCGCTTCAGAGAGATTATGCAACACCTGCTGCAGGTGCCCACGAAACAAGGCCCATAAAAACTGTGTGACAGATCAGCCGATTTGTTTGTAGGTCTTGCTCACACAAAGCCCCGAAGCTGTGTGCTGACTGTGGATCCAAAGCTTAAAGAGAAGAAAAGATTGATTCATGTGTAAAGGCATGGGGACATATACACTGGCAGCTTCATTAAATAGTACCCGCAAAACACCAGTCTCAACGTCAACAGTGAAGAGGCCACTCCAGGATGCTGGCCTTCTAGGCAGAGTTGCAAAGAAAAAGCCATGTCTCAGACTGGCCAATGAAATGAAAAGATTAAGACGGGCAAAAGAACACAGACACTGGACAGAGGAACTCTGCCTAGAAGGCCAGCATCCTGGAGTCACCTCTTCACTGTTAACGTTGAGACTGGTGTTTTGCGGGTACTATTTAATGAAGCTGCCATTTGAGGACTTGTGAGGCGTCTGTTTCTCAAACTAGACACTTTAATGTACTTGTCCTCTTGCTTAGTCGTGTACCGGGGCCTCCCACTCCTCTTTCTATTCTGGTTAGAGCCAGTTTGCGCTGTTCTGTGAAGGGAGTAGTACACGGCGTTGTACGACATCTTCAGTTTCTTGGCAATTTCTCACATGGAATAGCCTTCATTTCTCAGAACAAGAATAGACTGACGAGTTTCAGAAGAAAGTGCTTTGTTTCTGGCCATTTTGAGCCTGTAATCAACCCACAAATGCTGAGGCTCAACTAGTTGATACTCAACTAGTCTAAAGAAGGCCATTTTTATTGCTTCTTTAATCAGAACAACAGTTTTCAGCTGTGCTAACATAATTGCAAACGGGTTTTCTAATGATCAATTAGCCTTTTAAAATGATAAACTTGGATTAGCTAACACAGCGTGCCATTGGAACACAGGAGTGATGGTTGCTGATAATCGGCCTCTGTACGCCTATGTAGATATTCCATCAAAAATCTGCCATTTCCAGCTACAATAGTTATTTACAACATTAACAATGTCTACACTGTATTTCGATCAATTTGATGTTATTTTAATGGATGAAAAATTTGCTTTTCTTTCAAAAACAAGGACATTTCTAAGTGACCCCAAACTTTTGAACGGTAGTGTATATTTTCGCGGACCCCCATGCATTACCTTTGCGGACCGCCGGTTGAATAATCCTGATTTAGAGTATCAAATTTAAGCCTTTACAATGTGATCCATCTGAAGGGTTTTACAAGATGCACTACCTTTACAAGCACTATGAGTTACATACTTGTTACCGGGCCAAGGATGTTGTGCCAAAAGCTAGGCCTACATAGCCTTTGGTTGCTTTGCTAACAAGACAAGTATTATTATATGTATAGCAGAGACTTGGTGTTACAGTAAACATCATACGATCGCCTAGTCTACTGTATATGTTTTGCCTATGGGTTGTGTCCTTCAATATTGGTGATACATTTCAATGTAAAACGGCCTGTGAAAACAATGTAACCAATCTACTGTATATATTATGTATCAGGTGACAGAGGCCATGTTTGATTGGACAACAGATGAGCCAGTCAGACAGTTCAATCCAGAGGCAGGGCAGGGCAACACAGCCGGAATGCTTGGGATTTTTGGTTGTCAATCGTTGCTCAGCAACCACACACCATCTAGCTCGTCCTCTCACCTGCTCTCTCTCACCCCCCCTCGCTCTCACTCACAAACACACACAGGTACACCCACATACACATTCTCTCGCTCTCTTCTTCACACAGATGTGTGAGCAAGGGAGCAGATGTACCATGGCAATGTATTCTACAGTGAGATCTGCCTAGACAGAGAGAGGAGGAAAGAGGAGAGAAGTAGAGCAAGTCAAAGGAAGGACATGGTAGTGCTGAAAGGCAGGAGGCCTTGACAGATAATAGACAGAGATGGAGATAGAGCCGCCCGTCTCTCAGTTAACTGGGGATGCAGAGGTGCTAGACCTAGACTAATGGTTACTACACTGCTCAAAAAAATAAAGGGAACACTAAAATAACACATCCTAGATCTGAATGAATGAAATATTCTTATTAAATACTTTTTTCTTTACATAGTTGAATGTGCTGACAACAAAATCACACAAAAATTATCAATGGAAATCAAATTTATCAACCCATGGAGGTCTGGATTTGGAGTCACACTCAAAATTAAAGTGGAAAACCACACTACAGGCTGATCCAACTTTGATGTAATGTCCTTAAAACAAGTCAAAATGAGGCTCAGTAGTGTGTGTGGCCTCCACGTGCCTGTATGACCTCCCTACAACGCCTGGGCATGCTCCTGATGAGGTGGCGGATGGTCTCCTGAGGGATCTCCTCCCAGACCTGGACTAAAGCATCCGCCAACTCCTGGACAGTCTGTGGTGCAACGTGGTGTTGGTGGATGGAGCGAGACATGATGTCCCAGATGTGCTCAATTGGATTCAGGTCTGGGGAACGGGCGGGCCAGTCCATAGCATCAATGCCTTTCTCTTGCGGGAACTGCTGACACACTCCAGCCACATGAGGTCTAGCATTGTCTTGCATTAGGAGGAACCCAGGGCCAACCGCACCAGCATATGGTCTCACAAGGGGTCTGAGGATCTCATCTCGGTACCTAATGGCAGTCAGGCTACCTCTGGCGAGCCCATGGAGGGCTGTGCGGCCCCCCAAAGAAATGCCACCCCACACCATGACTGACCCACCGCCAAACCGGTCATGCTGGAGGATGTTGCAGGCAGCAGAACGTTCTCCACGGCGTCTCCAGACTGTCACGTCTGTCACATGTGCTCAGTGTGAACCTGCTTTCATCTGTGAAGAGCACAGGGCGCCAGTGGCGAATTTGCCAATCTGGTGTTCTCTGGCAAATGCCAAACGTCCTGCACGGTGTTGGGCTGTAAGCACAACCCCCACCTGTGGACGTCGGGCCCTCATACCACCCTCATGGAGTCTGTTTCTGACCGTTTGAGCAGACACATGCACATTTGTGGCCTGCTGGAGGTCATTTTGCAGGGCTCTGGCAGTGCTCCTCCTTGCACAAAGGCGGCGGTAGCGGTCCTGCTGCTGGGTTGTTGCCCTCCTACGGCCTCCTCCACGTCTCCTGATGTACTGGCTTGTCTCCTGGTAGCGCCTCCATGCTCTGGACACTACGCTGACAGACACAGCAAACCTTCTTGCCACAACTCGAATTGATGTGCCATCCTGGATGAGCTGCACTACCTGAGCCACTTGTGTGGGTTGTAGACTCCTTCTCATGCTACCACTAGAGTGAAAGTACCGCCAGCATTCAAAAGTGACCAAAACATCAGCCAGGAAGCATAGGAACTGAGAAGTGTTCTGTGGTCACCACCTGCAGAACCACTCCTTTATTGGGGGTGTCTTGCTAATTGCCTATAATTTCCACCTGTTGTCTATTCCATTTGCACAACAGCATGTGAAATTTATTGTCAATCAGTGTTGCTTCCTAAGTGGACAGTTTGATTTCACAGAAGTGTGATTGACTTGGAATTACATTGTGTTGTTTAAGTGTTCCCTTTATTTTTTTGAGCAGTGTATATACGCTCTCTCAGCACAGCACAGGTCTTTGTTTGTGTCTGTGCATGTTTGTGTGTGTGTGTGTGTGTGTGTGTGTGTGTGTGTGTGTGTGTGTGTGTGTGTGTGTGTGTGTGTGTGTGTGTGTGTGTGTGTGTGTGTGTGTGTGTGTGTGTGTGTGTGTGTGTGTGTGT